>NC_054484.1:9103064-9403064 GCF_017639515.1 Carcharodon carcharias | reverse complement strand
ACCTGTCCACCTTCCCTCCATATCCCTCAATCCCACCTGTCCACCTTCCCTCCATATCCCTCAATCCCACCTGTCCACCTTCCCTCCATATCCCTCAACCTTACCTGTCCACCTTCCCTCCATATCCCTCAATCCCACCTGTCCACCTTCCCTCCATATCCCTCAATCCCACCTGTCCACCTTCCCTCCATATCCCTCAATCCCAGCTGAGCACCTTCCTCTTGGACTGTAGTTGCATGGGAATGCCACCATCTGCAAGTTCCCCTCCAAGTGGGGGACCTTCCTGACGTGGAATTGCATCGCCACTCCTTCATCGTCATTGTGCCTCAACAAGAGTGAAACGCAGGACATCACAGTTCAGAGGGACAGGCTGCATGGATCCTAGATTGTAACAGTCCATCATTGTACTTATGTCAGTAAGCTCAACTTGTGTTGAACTTAACTTAGACCATACTTGGCAGACTGGGCACTGTTCTTATCTCCACGTTATGAAATAATAGCGCCGCTGGAGACAGTGCAAACAAGATTTACAAGGATGACACCAAAATTTTTTAAAAATTCATTCAAGGTATGTGGGCTTCGCTGGCTGGGCCCAGCATTTATTACCCATCCCTAGTTGCCCCTTGAGAAGGTGGTGGTGAGCTGCCTTCTTGAACCGCTGCAGTCCATGTGGTGTAGGTACATCCACCGCGCTGTTAGGGAGGGAGTTCCCTACTGAACATGCATAACAACTAGGAAAAGTTGAATGGGTTGGGGCACTTCTCAACAACAACAACTTATATTTACATAGCACCTTTAACATTTATCATTATAAAACAAAATATGACACCCAGGCCCTTAAGGAGATATTAGGTCAAAAGGCAAAAAAAACCTCATCAGAGGGGGCAGCTTTAAGGAGTGTCTTAAAGGAGGAAATCAAGGTAGAGAGATGGAGAGTTGTAGGGAGGGCATTCCAGGGCTTGGGGTCGAGGCAACTGAAGGTGCCAACACCAGTGGTGGGAGCAATTAAAACCAGGGATGCTTAAGAGGCCAGGATTAGAGGAGCACAAATATCTCAGAGGGTTGTGGGCCTGGAGGAGATGACAGAGATTGGGGGTGGTGAGACAGTGGAGGGATTTAAAAACAAGGATGAGAATTTTAAAATCAAGATGTTGTTTGACTGGGAGCCAATGAAGGTCCGTGAGCTCAGGAAGTGATAGGGGAGTGGGACTTGGTGCAAGTAAAGACAAGGGTGGCTGAGTCTTGGATGACCTCAAATTTCTGGAGGGCAAATTGTGTGGGGAACGAGCAGGGGGGTTCGTGAAGCCTAGAAAAGAGAGCACTGAAAGGGTGACCTGAAAGCGGTCTTTAAATTATGAAAAGATTTGAGAGAGTAGACTTAGTTTTCACTTGTGAGGGAGAACAAAACTAGGGGGTCACTAATATAGGATAGTCACGAATAAGGCCAATAGTGAATTTAGAAAAAGGCTCTTTAGCCATAGAGTGGTCAGAATGTAGAACTCGCTACCAGTGAGGTGAAAACCACAGATGCATGTAAGAGGATAAACAGATCAGGGAGAGAAGGAATAGAAGAATATACTGATAGGGTGAGATGAAGTGGAACAGGAGGAATTTTGGGTGGAGCAATAATGCCAGCACGGACTAGTTAGGCTTAATGACCTGTTTCTGTGCTGTAGACTGACGTCCAGCAATTCCATGTGGATTAAACCAGTGCTTGAAAATGTGTGGATTTCTGACGTTTTCACTGGCAAGAGGGACAGAGCTCGCCGTTACAGATCTGGCAGCTAATTTCATCAAAGAAATTGGGAGATTTTGCTTTCAGGAAGGCAATGCAGTTCTCGACATGACCTACACCAATGTTGTCAAGCCGTCAGGAGGGTTTTCTTGCAAGGACTGAAATACCAATCGAGAGCACCACAGACATGTTGCAATGTTTCTAACTGATGCGGTGTGGAGAGATCAAACAGCTGGCTTATGATAATATTGTGCCATCTTTAAGTGGCAGCATCATCTTGGAATAACTGGGGAAGGGGAGAGCTGTTCCGCTCGGATGGGCTTCATTTGAGCCATGCTGGGACCAGTGTCCTGGCAAATCGTATAAATAGGGTTGTAGCTCGGACTTTAAACTAATTTATTACCCATCCCTAATTGCCCTTGAGTAGGTGGTGGTGAGCTGCCTTCTTGAACCGCTACAGTCTTTGTGGTGTAGGAACACCCACAGTGCTGTGGAGGAGGGAGTTCCCTACTGAACATGCATAACAATCAGGAAGAGTTGAATGGGTTGGGGCACTTCTCAACAACAACAATTTACATTTACATGGCGCCTTTATCACAATGAAACATCCCAAGGGACTTCACAAGTGTGGGGGGGTGCGGGAAGAGGATTCAATTGAAGGGAAGTTTAAAAAATCAAAAAGAAAGGAGAGAGCAGAGGTGCAGGTTGATGAAGAGGTGAATGATTATCAAAGTGTGACAGGAAGGGGCAGAAAATATTAGCAGAGGAATGCAGCAGAAATTAGAACCAGAGTGAGTAATAATGGTAGAAAGTCAAAGCTTAAGGCTCTTTATCTGAATGCACACAGAATTTGTAACAAGATAGGTGAGTTGACAGCACAAATAGAAATAAGTGAATATGACTTGATAGCTATTACAGAGATCAGGTTGCAGGGTGACCAAGACTGGGGACTAAATATTCAAGGGTATTCAAAGTTCTGGAAAAATAGGCAAATAGGAAAATGAGGTGAGATACCTTTGTTAATAAAAGAAAGGCATCGGTGTGGTGGTGAGTAGTGATATAGGTGCAATAGATTGTGATGTGGAATCAGTTTGGGAGGAAGTAAGGAATAGCAAGGGGAAGAAGTCACGGGTGGGAGTCATCTATTGGCCCCCAAAAATTTGCCCCACTGTAGAACAAAGTACAAATCAGGGAATAATGGAGGTGTGTAAGAAAGACACCACAATTGTCATGGGTGATTTTAATCTGCATATTGACTGGACAAATCAGATTGGCAGGGGTAACATGGAAGACAAATTTGTACAGTGTTCATGGATTGTTTTTTGGAGCAATTTGTTGCTGAACCTACCTGGGAACAGGCTATTTTAGATCTAGTAATGTGTAATGAGAAGGGAATAATAAGAGATCTCGTAGTTTAGGATCCTCTAGGGGGTAGCGATCGCAACATGGTAGAATTTCAAATTCAGTTTGAGGGCGAACAACTCAGGTCTCAAACCAGTGTCCTCAACTTAAATAGGGGCATTTACAGAGGTATGAAGAAAGAGTTGTCGAAAGCAGGCTGGGAAAATAGACTTAGGGGAAGGTCAGTGGATGAGCAGTGGTAGACATTTAAGCAGATATTTCATACGCTAGCAAACATTTATCCCGGTCAAAAAGAAGGGCTCGATGTGAAGGATGAACCACCCATGGTTAACAAAGGTGGTCAAGGAGAGTATCCAATCAAGAACTAAGGCATACAAAGTGGCAAAAACTAGTGGTAGGCCAGAGGATTGGGAATTTTTTAGGAACCAGCAGCGGATGACAAAAGGCTTATAAAGAGGGAGAAATTGATTATGAAAGTAAATTGGCAAGAAATATAAAAACAAACAGCAAGAGCTTCTATGGATATATAAAAAAACGAGAGAAGCTAAAGTGAGCATGGGACCCTTGCAGGATACAATTAGAGACTTGATAATGGGGAACAGGGAAATGGCAGATAACTTAAACCAATATTTGGCATCGGTCTTCGTGGTGGAGGACACTATAAACATCCCAAAGATATCAGATAAGCAAGAATTTAATGGGAGGAAAGATCTTGTACCAGTCTCTATCACGAGGGACAAAGTATTTGACAAACTAATGGGACTAAAGGCAGACAAGTCACCAGGACCTGATGACCTGCATCCAAGGGTTTTAAAAGAAGTGGCTGCAGAGATAGTGGAGACATTGGTTGAAATATTCCAGAACACACAGGATTCCAGGAGGTCGAGCAGATTGGAAAACCGCTAATGTGACGCCCCTGTTCAAGAAGGGAGGGAGACAAAAAGCAGGAAACTATAGGCCTGTCAGCCTAACATCTGTCATTGGGAAAATGCTAGAGTCCATTATTAAGGAAGAAATAACAGGACATTTAAAAAAGCTTAACACAATCAAACAGAGTCAAAAACAAAAAAACTGCGGATGCTGGAAATCCAAAACAAAAACAGAATTACCTGGAAAAACTCAGCAGGTCTGGCAGCATCGGCGGAGAAGAAAAGAGTTGACGTTTCGAGTCCTCATGACCCTTCGACAGAACTTGAGTTCAAGTCCAAGAAAGAGTTGAAATATAAGCTGGTTTAAGGTGTGTGGGGAGGGTGCGGAGAGAGAGAGAGAGAGAGAGAGAGAAGTGGAGGGGGGCGTGTGGTTGTAGGGACAAACAAGCAGTGATAGAAGCAGATCATCAAAAGATGTCAACAACAATAGAACAAAAGAACACATAGGTGTTAAAGTTGGTGATATTATCTAAACGAATGTGCTAATTAAGAATGAATGGTAGGGCACTCAAGGTATAGCTCTAGTGGGGGTGGGGAGAGCATAAAAGATTTTAAGATATTTAAAAATAATGGAAATAGGTGGGAAAAGAAAAATCTATATAATTTATTGGAAAAAAAAAGGAAGGGGGAAACAGAAATGGGGTGGGGATGGGGGAGGGAGCTCACGACCTAAAGTTGTTGAATTCAATACTCAGTCCGGAAGGCTGTAAAGTGCCTAGTCGGAAGATGAGGTGTTGTTCCTCCAGTTTGCGTTGGGCTTCACTGGAACAATGCAGCAAGCCAAGGACAGACATGTGGGCAAGAGAGCAGGGTGGAGTGTTAAAATGGCAAGGGACAGGGAGGTTTGGGTCATTCTTGCGGACAGACCGCAGGTGTTCTGCAAAGCGGTCGCCTAGTTTATGTTTGGTCTCTCCAATGTAGAGGAGACCACGTCTTGTGTCCTCTACATTGGAGAGACCAAACGTAAACTAGGCGACCGCTTTGCAGAACACCTGCGGTCTGTCCGCAAGAATGACCCAAACCTCCCTGTCCCTTGCCATTTTAACACTCCACCCTGCTCTCTTGCCCACATGTCTGTCCTTGGCTTGCTGCATTGTTCCAGTGAAGCCCAACGCAAACTGGAGGAACAACACCTCATCTTCCGACTAGGCACTTTACAGCCTTCCGGACTGAGTATTGAATTCAACAACTTTAGGTCGTGAGCTCCCTCCCCCATCCCCACCCCCTTTCTGTTTCCCCCTTCCTTTTTTTTCCAATAAATTATATAGATTTTTCTTTTCCCACCTATTTCCATTATTTTTAAATATCTTAAAATCTTTTATGCTCTCCCCACCCCCACTAGAGCTATACCTTGAGTGCCCTACCATCCATTCTTAATTAGCACATTCGTTTAGATAATATCACCAACTTTAACACCTATGTGTTCTTTTGTTCTATTGTTGTTGACATCTTTTGATGATCTGCTTCTATCACTGCTTGTTTGTCCCTACAACCACACGCCCCCCTCCACTTCTCTCTCTCTCTCTCTCTCTCTCTCCGCCTCCCCCCCACACACCTTAAACCAGCTTATATTTCAACTCTTTCTTGGACTTGAACTCAAGTTCTGTCGAAGGGTCATGAGGACTCGAAACGTCAACTCTTTTCTTCTCCGCCGATGCTGCCAGACCTGCTGAGTTTTTCCAGGTAATTCTGTTTTTGTTTCAAACAGAGTCAACATGGTTTTGTGAAAGGGAAATCATGTTTGACAAATTTGCTGGAGTTCGTTGAGGATATAACAAGCAGAGTTGATAAAGGGGAACTGGTAGATGTAGTGTATTTGGGTTTCCAGAAGGCATTTGATAAGGTGCCACATAAAAGGTTATTGCACAAGCTAGGAGCTCACGGTATCGAGGGCAATATATTAGCATGGATTGAGGATTGTTTAACACAGAAGACAGAGAGTCGGGATTAATGGGTCTTTTTCAGGTTGCAAAGACATAACTAGTGGAGTGCCACAAGAATCAGTCCCAGGGCCTAATGACTTGGAGGAGGGGGCAGAGTGTAATGTACCCAAGTTTGCTGACATACAAAATAGGTGGGAGGGCATGTTGTAATGAGGACATAAGGAATCTGCAAGGGGATATAGGTAGGTTGAGTGAATGGGCAAAAACCTGGCAGATGGAGTTTAATATAGGAAAGTGTGAGGCCATGGACTTTGGTAGGAAGGATCAAATGGCAGACTATTATTTAAATGGAGGGAGACTCCAAAAAACAACACAGAGAGATCTGGGTGTTCTTGTGCATGAAACACAAAAAAGTTAGCATGCAGGTGCAGAATGTAATTCAGAAGGCAAATGGAATTTTGGTCTGTATTACTGGGGGGTTGGAGTTTAAAAATAGGGAAGTCTTGTTACAACTGTACAGGGTGTTGGTGAGGCTGCACCTGGAGTACTGCGTACAGTTTTGGTCCCTGTATTTAAGAAAGGATATACTGGCACTGGAGGCAGTTCAAAAGAGATGCACTCGGCTGATTCCTGGGATGAAGGGGTTGACTTATCAAGAACAGCTAAACAGGCTAGGCCTTTATTCATTAGAGTTTAGAATCATGAGGGGTGATCTTATTGAAACATACAAGATTCTGAGGGGCCTTGACAGGGTAGATGTTGAGAAGATGTTTTGACTAGTGGGGGATTCTGGAACTAGGAGACATAGTTACAGAATAAGGGGACACTCATTTAAAACTGAGATGTGAAGGAATTTCTTCTCAGAGGGTAGTGAATGTCTGGAATTCTCTACCCCAGAGAGTTGCGGAGGCTAGATCACTGTAAGTATTTAAAGAGGAGGCAGATAGATTTTTGAAATATCAGGGAGCTGAGGGCTATGAGGTGTTGGCACGAAAGAGGAGCTGAGGCCTGGGGCAGATCAGCCATGATCTTACTGAATGGTGGGGCAGGCTTGAGGGGCTGAATGGCCTACTCCTGCTCCTGTTTCTTATGTTCTTATGTTCTTAAAGTGCCAGGCAAACTGAACATTGGGCAGGATTTCACAAGTGGTGGGGTTTACCACCCCGACACCCTCCCCTGCTCTGGCAGGCTGCCACAAAGCCTGGGGAGGTAGTCCTGCCTTCAAGAATGGCCACCAATCTGCATCCAGTCACAGTAAAGAAGAGCCAGGAGCTGAGAATAGATAAGTTTGGGGTGTGTGGTGGTGGTGGTGGTGGGGGGGGTTGGGGGTGGGAGGGGGTTGCGGTGGGGGCTGTGTTGGTGGCATTCTCATTGGGGCTAGGAGTGGAGGTATCAGAGGAAGGGAGGGGGGGCTGGCCAGTGAGAGGTATGGGGCTGGGGTGCAGAAATCAGAGTAAGAGTGGGAGGTTAATCCCCAGCCTTATAGGATTGGCCAATGTGAGGGAATATGCTGATAATAACTCAGGATCTGGACAACAACAACTTGCATTGATATAGCACCTTTAACATAGTGAAACGTTAACCGAACAGAGGTGAACAGGGGTATGGGACTTGGTGCGAGTTAGGGTAAGTTCTGAAGTTTACAGAAGGAATGTGGGAGGCAAGCCTGGAGAGTGTTGAAATATTCAAGATTAGAGGAAACAAAAGCACGGATAATGGAGGGTCACGGGCAGAGGCGGAGATGGGCGATGTTATGGAGGGGTATATGAGAGGTTATTGCGATGGAGAAGGTTTGGAGTTGGAAGCTTAATTTAGGGTTAAATGGGATGGCAAGGTCATGAACAGCGAGAGAGGCAGGGAGGTTTATGGTAGGGGGCAAAGGCCCTGAGATTTTCTGCACCCACCAGCCGCTGGGATCTTCCGGTCCCGCTGCAAGTCAATGAACTTCTGGCTGGGGTGCCGCCTCACCCACAACAGGGCCAGAAAATCCCGGCCCGTGACTTTGATCTGCCCAGTGTTAAACTGGAAGAAACTGTGGTTCATCCAGGACTGGATGTTGGACAAGCAGTCTGACAACTCAGAGACATGGAGGGGTCGGTGGTGGGGAGGAGAGTCAAGCTTTATATTGTTAGTTTATATGTGGAAGCTGAACCCCTGTCTACAAATAGCCCAGTGGCTCCCTGCCGTAAGGTTCACCTGCATGATGACAGTATTGGATTCAGCCACGATGCACTCTGCAGTTGAATAGCCTGCTGCAACTCATCTCCATTGAGTTAGTGGTGAGGCATCACTGGCAGCCAGCAGTGGAGAGGGAAATGAACGAGTTGCAAATACAAATAGCTGATCACGTTTGGCTTCTCACTTTGATTAACAGTGCCTGGATATGGCCTTAATATACTATCTAAACCACACAGCTGAGTATATAAGAATTAGCAGTGATCCAATTGAGGTGTTTAAGATGATTTAAAGGATAGAAGAGAAACACTATTTTCTTGTGTGCAGGAGTCCTAAACAAATGGGCAAACCTTAAAATTAAGAGAGGTCAGGAAGCATTTCTTCACACAAAGGCTAGTGGAAATCTGGGATAACAGTCCCAGTGCAGTACTGAAGAAGTGTTGCAATGCTGGAAGTGCTGTCTTTTGAATGAGACATTGCAGATCTCCCTCAGTATTGCCTCTCCAATAAAGTAGCATTCCCTCAGTTCTACCCCTCTGACAGTGCACCACTCCCTCAGTACTGGCCCCTGACAGCGCAGCACTCCCTCAGGACTGACCCTCCGACAATGTAGTGTCCCCCGCACCCCAGCCCCACCACCCCACCCTGTACTGTACCTCTGGCAGCACAGCACTCCCTCAGTACTGCCCTCCAACATCGCAGCGCTCCCTCAGTATTGTCAGCCCGAATGGTGCATCGAAGTCCCTGCCAAGAGTGGGAACCCTTTCCCGAGGTACTTGCTTAAAAGATCTGAAATGATGGAATGTTTTGCACTCTGGCAAGTCTGACAAAACATTGCCTGGGGGGCACTCTTCATAGCTTGGAATCACTTTACTCCTCACCTCGCAGTCTGGGAGCTCACTGGTGACCACATAAAGAAGCAGTGTGTCTCGATGGTAACAGCTGGGATTTCTTGCCCTCAACATCGAGCACAACTGAGGCCTCACAGCCCAAATTGTCGACTGATTCTGCCAAATAAGTCTAAGGGTCTCAGGGTCAAAATTTGAGTCAAGAAATTAAAAACAAAGGAGGGGGAGAATGAAGTCTTTGATTAAGATGTATTGTATTTGTGTAACTTCCCACGAGGAACAAGAAAGAAAATCTCTTAACGGTGGGGCCTGGTGCTTGATGAAGCAGGATCTCCGGCAATAGCTAACCACGGGTCAGAAGGAGGCCATTCAGCCCATCCTGAAGCAGGATCTCCGGCGATACCTAACCACAGGTCAGAAGGAGGCCATTCAGCCCATCCTGAAGCAGGATATCCGGCGATACCTAACCACAGGTCAGAAGGAGGCCATTCAGCCCATCCTGAAGCAGGATCTCTGGCGATACCTAACCACAGGTCAGAAGGAGGCCATTCAGCCCATCCTGAAGCAGGATATCCGGCGATACCTAACCACAGGTCAGAAGGAGGCCATTCAGCCCATCTTGCCTATGTCTCTCCAAGTTATTATTTTCGCCACTTTTATCTGTCTGAGGAAAGAACAACTGGGCAAAAAAGTAAAAGGGGACATAATAAACTTAATGAAACATGGAGGGTTCATCCCAAGTGCTACTTCAAGTTAAACCGTGACAATAGGAGCCGTAGGATTCAGGAACATTATGGTAAAAAAGACAAGCCTAGGATCAATCCCAACAGCAGGATGAGGCCCTACGCTCTGAAATTCCCTTCGCTAAACCTCTCTGCCTCTCAGAGAGGTCTGTTCTCCTTTAAGTCATTCCTTAAAATATGTTCCTTTGACCAAGCTTTTTCTCACCTGTCCTAATATCCTTTTCATTGGCTCAGTGTTAACTCTTAACCTGATTATGTCCCGGTGAAGCAACTTGAAATGGTTTACCAAGGTAAAGGCACTATACAAGTGTAACTCGTTGGTAAAAGGGATAATGTCCTGTGTCTATGGGTCAGGGATGGTGGACAATAAATCAAACGTTTGGTCAGATTTTCCACTTCTGATTGTTGTCACGTAACTATCCTCCCACCACAGCCACCAACCCACAACCCATTCTGCCCCACACCAACACCCCACCTCCCCACCCCCAAACACACACATGCTCCCCCCCACCCCACCACCCAACCATGTTGGAAAGTTATTGGGGGCACTTCGACTTTGGATAACAATATGAAACAGGCACTGTCATACAAACTGCTTTTATACTCCTCTCCCAATTATCATTCCCATTGAAGTCAATGGAACAACGATCCAATATAGGATCACTGCTTCGTACAGCATGAAGGGAGGCCATTCGGTCCATCATACCATTGCTGGCTCTTTCAAAGGGATATCCAATTAGTGTCTTTCCTCATAGCTCTGCAAATTTCTTCCATCAGCTATTTATCTGATTCCCTTTTGCAAGTTCCTATTGAATCTATTTCCATGGCCCTTTCAACTCGCTGCATAAAAAAAATGGCACCTCCTCTCTGGTTCTTTTATTAATTACCTTAAATCTGTGTCCTCTGGTTACTGGCCCTTCTGACTGGGTCAGAAGTCACCTCCTACAAGAGGTATTACAAAGTATTACTAGGTATTTCCAGCACAGAAACAGGACATTCAGCTCAGCTGGTCCATGCTGGTGTTTATGCTCCACACAAGTCTCCTTCCACCCATCTTCATCTCACCCCATTAGTATATCCTTCTGTTCCTTTCTCCCCCATGTGTTTATCCAGCTTCCCCTGAAACGTATCTATACTATTCACCTCCTGGTGGTAGCGTGTTCCACATTCTCACCACTCTCTGCGTAAAGAGCTTCCTCCTGAATTCTCTGAGCTGAGGAAGGTGTCAAGTAGTAAAAATCATGGTCAATGTGGTCTGGGAGCTAGTTTTTAATCACTTTATTGAAGGTCAGAGTGGATAGTGAGATCATTCTCCTGTTTTGTTTTCTTCTTCCAGGCAAGTACCTGGGCCCTGGTAGATAGGGAGTGCCTTATTGTGATGCATAAGGGCATCATGACTCTGTATGACAGTTGGTCTGGACCAGTTGGTCTTCTCCAGTATGATGTTTTCATATATTATTCCAGCAGGAGTCTGAACCTTCAGAAGTTAGAACATAAGAAAGAGGAACAGGAGTAGACCATACAGCCCATTGAGACTGCTCCACCATTCAGTACAATCATAGCTGATCTTCTCCTCAATTCCACTTCCCCTCCCAATCCCTATCTCCCTAGATTTACTGAGAGACCAAAAATCTGTCTATCCCAACCTTAAATATACTCAATGATGGAGAGTAGACAACCTGGTCTAGGGTTGGCCTAGCCAGCGATGCCTACATTCTGTAAAATAATTTGTAAAAACCCTCTGGGGTAGACACTTCCAAAGATTCACAACCCTTTGAGTGAAGAAATTGCTCCTCACCTCAGTCCCCAATGATTAACCCCCTTATCCTGAGAACATGTTCTTGATTCTCCAGACAGGGGAAACAACTGATTCTCCAGACAGGGGAAACAACCGATTCTCCAGACAGGGGAAACAACCTTGCAGCATCTACCCTATCAAGCCTCTTCAGAATCTTGTACGTCACAATGAGATCACCTCTCATTCTTCTAAACTCCAGAGAACATGAGGCCAATTTACTCAGTCCTTCATCATCGGACAACCCCTTAATTCCAAGAACCAATCAATTGAACTTTATCTGTACCACCTACAATGCAAGTATATTATTGCTTAAATAGGGAGACCAAAACTGCACAGGAGGCAGGAAGCCATCGCAGAGGGTGGCGGTGGGGTGGGGGTGGGGGTGGGGGTGGGTGAGGAGGGAGGAGGGGGGTGGGGGGGTGGGTGGGAGGGGTGAAGGGAGTCGGGGGGAGCGGAGGAGGGCATGAAGTGGGGAGAAAAAGAGAAATGCAGATCATTACATGCATCACTTCTCTGATTATTAATCATACAATAGTACAGCATAGAAGGAGGCCATTTAGCCCATCGAATCTGCACTGGCATGAAGCTCTCCCATTGCCATGAAAGTAAAATGGTAATTTTCAATTGGTATTTTTAACTTTCTTTGATTAATTCTACTGGCAGAAGACCAGGTTACCAGAGAACATAGACTTAAGATAATAGGCAAATGAACCAGAGACAGAGGTAAGGAGGGTTTTATTAAATGCAATGGGTTTTGTGTTCTGGAATGTACTGCCTCCAAGGGTAGTGGAGGCAGATTTGCTCTTAACTCTTAAGAGGGAATTGGATAAATATGTCATGAGGAGAAATTTGAAGAACAATGCAGAAAGAGTGAGGAAATGGGACTAACTCAAACTTGCATCTCCAAGGGCTATTTCATGACCTCAGGACATCTCACAATCAATGATGGACTTTGGTGGAATGTAGCAGTTGGTGGAATTTAAATTCAATTAATAACTTTGCAATTAAATGCTCATCTTAGTAATGGTATTTAGGGGAGAAAATCTGCCATCTTTACCTGCTCTGGCTTACATGTGACTCCAAAAATGGCCTAGCAAGCTACTCAGTTCAAGGGAAATTAGGGGTGGGTAACAAATGCCGGCCTTGCCTGTGATACCCACATCCCATGAAGTAACCTGTTATAGTAATTGAGGGATAAATATCGGCCAGGGATAACTCCCCTGCTCTTCTTCAAAACAATAGCAGTGGGATCTTTTATGTCACTCCAGAGAGCAGTCAGGATCTAGAACTAACAAGTATGGCACCGCTGATAATGCTGCACTTTCTCAACACTGCACTGGAGCGTCAGCCTAAATTTTTGTGCTCATGTCCTGGAGTGGGACTCGGAACCCAGGAGCTGCTGTCTCAGGGCCAAGGATTAAAGTGTGATGCACAACCATGGCTGATACATAGAGCTAATGCAGGTACGATGGGCTGAATGGCTTCTTTCTGTGCTGCCTCATTCTATAACAGGTAATATTTCAGATGGGAGCAAGTTGATTTGTTCACTTTACTTAAATCAGCTCAACTCTCCTCTTAATGGTTTGTGTTGGATTTGAGCCTAGAGAAACAGGTCTCTCTGGAAAGTCAATAGAGGTCTGTGTCTGGCCCCAAAAGGTGCAATTAATTATGCGAGCTCTACATAAACTATAGGTGCTTTGTGTGCCTGTGAGAGCATCTGTCAAGCTGACGAGAGAGAGATATGAAGAAGCTGGTTTTCGGGACTCCCAGGAGCTGGGAATTTTAAAAAGTTTCATTCTTCATTAAAATAGCTCTTGCCAAAACATTACACAATACCCTGAAATTCCTTCTGCTAAAGGTTAAAACCCAGCTTCCACCCTGAGAGATTACAGAATCTTTTGTGTAAAAGAAAACCATTAAAAGTAGCAAAAAAATTTTTGAAGCGATTTATAAATGAAAGACTCTGGGTGGTTTTAAGCTCTCGTGTACAATTCTCTTTCAAAACCCAAAACAGGGTTCTCTCTATTGGTTGTTTGGCTAACGCCTTCACTCAGCCTTGCTGCCATGCTGCAGACTAGAATAGACCTGGGTTCCACTGGCCAGCTTTTGCTGATGTTGTATCTTGCATCCATGTAGAGATGGCGCAGAGGCTTGTAAGTGTGCAGGAACTTTACTTACAGTGTTTTAAAATGTCTACTCCATGCTTCAGCTCTGGCTTCCAGATCTTTCTACAACCTTGTTTACTTTTCCCTCAGTCCATACCAAAGTTTAACCAATCAAGCACAGTGAGCATCAATAGTAAACAGAGTAGCATAATCAAATGCAGAACAATTGAACACTACACCTGAATTATCTCATTTCGTCCAGGTAGAATGGTCAGCTCTAGGTAGCGGGATTACTGAAGCCTTCATCACATGGCCTCCCCTTTCTAAATACTTGTCATGCCCAATAAAGGCATGTTATATTCATAACTTTACACATGGGCTAAGCACGTATGGAAGATTCTGGAACTGTCTTTTATTGGTTTAACCTGGACACTGATGAAGTGTTAAGATAGCTGCTAAGGTGTCAGGTGACTTTTGCTTATTCGACTCAGGGTATCAAGCTTCCAGAAATTTCTGAATTGAATAACTATGGGTGGGGGCCTCCCCCTGGAATGGACATGCCAAGACGAATATTACCTCTGAAATTCATGCCTGCTATTGTTTGAAGTTTACTCAAAACACAGAGTCAATAGATTCCTAGGCGCTATGGGCTGAATTTTCACTGAGTCAGGGTGACTCGGGAGCCCTTTAAAAATGGCGGGTAGTTCCCGATTTCCAACCACATTCCCAGGCTGTCTGATTTTCAGGAGTTCCTTTAAAGAGTGCAGGCTGGTCCCTGTACAAACCTCGCACCCGGCACTCCTGACCTGGCTGGCTCCATTGCGGAGACAGGCACGTCCTACTTATAAGCTTATATTTCACCCCTTCCTTGGATTCACCTAGTTCTGTTGAAGGGTCATGAGGACTCGAAACATCAACTCTTTTCTTCTCCGCCGATGCTGCCAGACCTGCTGAGCTTTTCCAGGTAATTCATAGTTCTTTCATGCCCATTGACCCACTATACACTGCATATCCAATGAATCTTATAGTGATGGTAAGATGAGTAAGAAAAAAGATTTAAAAAAATTCATTTATTCATTACCTTCCACTATGTTAAATGTTACGGACAGGGGAGGGGGCAAACTGAGCTCCTTTATTTCTTCCTCATCGTCTGTCCATAAGCAGAGCTGTTTTAAGCTTTGAAATATGCTGTGGCACATTTCCCAAACCCTCTCTTCATGAAGTCAGTTTTAGAGTGATTCGCTGGTGCACAGCATCACTAGTCGCAGATGCTGGTGTGATGGGCGCCAGCCCCACCTTAAAGGTGCTGAGAGCACACAGAGAGAATGAAGGAACTCTGTGACAGCTGCCCACTACATTCTGGCAGCAATGACCAGCACCGCCAAGGTGCAGGCTTCAGTAAGGTTTCCAGGGAGTGTGAGGCTGGACCATCACTGTGGCCTGAAGGCTGCATAGAGCACAGGGAAGAGGCCCTGGATTGAGACACCTGCCTTTATCTTGTGCAGAAAGGTTTCACATCTGAGTGACAAGAACACTGTTCATCAGAACAAGGAACCATAGGCAGGGAGACATTCTTGGGAGTTTATTGACAATAGTGAACAGTATGTACAAGTGATCAACATCCATGCCCAGGCTGTGCAATTACTTTTACATAACATTCCTAACCCTGCCACTACATCTTGGTGCTCCCCGGATATCCACAGCGGAGGTGGAAGCGGCCTGCTGACTGTGACACCCTGTCTGTGATGACTTTGGCAGGCTTCCTCTGGAGGGCTGAGACTTGGAGTCCTGCTGTGTGGCAGTGGCAAACTCCTCAGCCTGTGAAGCTGGAGCTGCGGAGATCACAGGAAGAGGGGAGTCAGATGGGCCAGTCACTCCCAGAGCCACCTGGGCCGATGGCCCCTGAGCGGGCATCTGCTGATCCTCCTCCCTACGGGTGCCCAAGGGCCCCTAGCTGACTCCGTGAGCGGAAGGGGTGAGATCGAGCAGCCCAGCACCCTTCTCATGTACACACTGTTGGACGCCAACTATGGCATCAGCGATGGAGTTAAGCCCACGCAGCAGTGCAGGAGCGACGTCCTGGACCAAGGTCTCTACGGTGGCCGCCACCCTCCCAGTGTTGACCTCAGTGCGTTGCAATGCCGGCGCTAACACCTCAGCCTGAAGTGGACAGACTCCTCCGTTGTGCCTTACAATCTGAGGAGTGCAGCGGACATCCCTTCCTGATGTTCCTGAGCTTGCCTTCGCAGCTCCAGCAACTGTGACATGACCAAGTCCAGAGGCTCCTCATCTGACTCGGACACAGCAACATTCTGGCCTCCAGCAGTCCTCCGAGTACCAGGGACCTGGGAAGTCCCTGCCTCTGCCTGCTGTGGATCAGAAAGTGAGATGTGCTCACCAGATTGTGATCCCGAGGCTACTCTAAAGCTAGGTATCACCGAGGTGTGTGTCTCTGCGTAGGTGGAGGGTGTGGGTGACGCTGTGACAGGGCTTCAGGAAGGGTGCCTCCAGATTCCTCTTCAGAGGTTTCTTCGGGACTTGATTGGAGGCTCTGGGTCATTGGCTGTTTGCAGATGTGCCTGTGAAAGCAAGGGGAGATAAGCAGTGCATGGCAGTGGCCTGTGAAAGTGGACAAATCACTCACAACATGTTTGTCTGATGAAAGTTGCACTGCTGGATCCTCACTTGGTAGAGCCGGCCTCACTGTCAGCACAGGACCAGTCCCGGTCATCGCCGGCCAGCTGAATGGCTCTGTTTTCAAATTCTGTCAGAACTTTGATCTCTGACATCCCCCCACCTGTCTGCGACCTTTCCCTCCTGTTGTGAGCCAGTTTGTCCTGCATGGATAGAGATGGAGAGAGTGTATCAGGATGCCTGCCAGGCCAGATGATAAGTGTGCCCGGCTGTGTGGGTGGTGAGTGATCCCTTGGACAGGGTGAGGACAATGATGGTGTGTGTGAGAGAGTGAATGGTGATGTCCCTTGTGCTGACAGTGAGTGAGGGCCCTGTGGGTGTGTGATGGGTTTGTGAGTGTGTGAGTTGGGAGTGATGAAAGGAGTGACTTACCCTGGCAGAACGGAAGAGATCATTCATCCTCTTGTGGCACCGGGTGGCTGTCCTCCTCTGCAGGGCAATCGTACTGACCACCCCTGCCACCACCTCCCACGCTGGGCTGGTGGCATTGCTACCCATCCTGTGACTAGGCCGAGGATAGACCACACCCTGGAGGACTTCCGTGGTATCCGGCAGTCACTCAAGGGACCGGTCGTTGAAGCGGAGGTGGGGGGGGAGGGGGGGGGGCGGTGGGGTCGGAGGGGGGTCTGCAGTGTATTTTCCTTTGCTGACCATGTCTCCCGGGCAGCAGTGGTGAGCCGGTGGTGACGAACGCTTTGCTGGCGGCTGCCTTTTAAAGATGGTGGCTGGCGTGATGCAACAGTGGGGTGGTGGTAGGCGGGTGAATGATAGCCCGCCCACCATGGAAATGGAGTGTTTCGCAGGAGTGAATCAATAATGAGCCAGGCTCGGGGTGATACAGCGTGAAAACCCACCATTATCGTCAGCGGGTCGGGTCTGTTTTACCCACTCGCTACAGCACTTAGTGCAAATCTGGGAAAATTCCCCCCAATCTCTCTGGTCAAACCCCACTGTTCACCTCAGGAGACAGATGGTGGCTATTAACACCTCTGCAGGTATAACAAGTTTTGATGGCTCTCTCTTTGCTATAGGTCCAGGCTGGGGAGACTCCCTTGTTTCATTGATTGTAATGGGCCCACACAATGATTGGTGTGAAATTCCACAAGGGTGAGGGTTGCGCTTTATCCTGAAAGTTTCCAGAGCGGTAGCCAACTTTCAAGTCATGTGACCTTTAGCAGCAGCAACAAGGAATAATTTTCCTTTTAAATAAGCAGAAAGTAAGGCTTGGTTGAAACCGTTTACGATCTATTTCACGCCTTATGGGCATAACATTAAAAAAATGTCATTTCATTACAAGGCAATAAAAGTGTCAATCATCCAGACCCTTAAAAGTATTAATAACAAAAACCACAAGTACTTTTTTTTTAGCACACCCTACTATCACTATGGGTTTTTTTTACAATCATTCATGGGATGCGGGTTTCTCTGCCTGGGCCAGCATTTAATGCCCATCCCTAGTTGCCCCTTGAGAAGGTGGTGGTGAGCTGCCTTCTTGAACCGCTGCAGTCCATGTGGTGTAGGTACACCCACAGTGCTGTTAGGAAGGGGGTTCCGGGATTTGACCCAGCGACAGTAAGGAACGGTGATATATTTCCAAGTCAGGGTGGTGAGTGACTTGGAGGGGAACTTCCAGGTGATGGTGTTCCCATGTGTCTGCTGCCCTTGTCCTTCTAGATGGTATTGGTTGTGGGTTTGGAAGGTGCTGTCTAAGGAGCCTTGGTGAATTCCTGCAGTGCATCTTGTAGATGGTACACACTGCTGCTACTGTGCATCAGTGGTGGAGGGAGTGAATGTTTGTGGATATGGTGTCAATCAAGTGGGCTGCTTTGTCTTGGACAGTGTCCAGCTTCTTCAGTGTTGTAGGAGCCACACTCACCCAGGCAAGTGGAGAGTATTCCATCACATTCCTGGCTTGTGCCTCATAGATGGTGGACAGGCTTTGGGGAGTCAGGAGGTGAGTTATTTGTCGCACAATTCCTAGCCTCTGACCTGCTTTTGTAGCCATAGTATTTATATGGCTAGTCCAGTTCAGTTTCTGGTCAATGGTAACTCCCAGGATGTTGATAGTGGGGGATTCAGTGATGGTAATACCATTGAATATCAAGGGGCAATGGGTGGATTCTCTCTTGTTGGAGATGGTCATTGTCTGACACTTGTGTGACACGAATGTTACTTGCCACTTGTCAGCCCAAGCCTGGATATTGTCCAGGTCTTACTGCATTTGGACATGAACTGCTTCAGTATCTGAGGATTCATGAATGGTGCTGAACATTGTGAAATCATCAGCGAACACCCCCACTCCTGACCTTATGATGGAAGGAAGGTCATTGATGAAGCCATTCCCATTAACTCTAGTTTTGCTAGGGCTCTTTGATACCACACTCGGTCAAATGCTGCCTTGATGTCAAGGGCAGTCGCTCTCACCTCACCTTGGGAATTCAACTCTTTTGTCCATGTTTGAACCAAGGCTGTAATGAGGTCAGGAGCTGAGTGGCCCTGGCGGAACCCAAACTGGGCATCAGTGAGCAGGTTATTGTTAAGCAAGTGCTGCTTGATAGCACTGTTGATGGCCCTTACTATTACTTTACTAATGATGGAGTGTAGACTGATGGGGCGGTAATTGACCGGGTTGGATTTGTCCTGTTTTTTGTGTACAGATATACCTGGGCAATTTTCCACATAGGCGGGTAGATGCCAGTGTTGTAGCTGTACTGGAACAGCTTGGCTAGGGGCGCAAGAAGCTCTGGACCACAAGTCTTCAGCATTATTGTTGGGCTATTGTCAGAGCCTTTGCAGTATCCAGTGCCTTCAGCCATTTCTTGATATCACGTAGAGTGAATCGAATTACCTGAAGACTGGCATCTGTGATGCTGGGAACCTCCAGAGGAGGCTGAGATGGATCATCCACTCGGCACTTCTGGCTGAAGATTGTTGCGAATGCTTCAGTCTTATCTTTTGCACTGATGTGCTGGGCTCCTCCATCACTGAAGATGGGGATATTTGTGAATCCTTCTCCTCCAGTGAGTTGTTTAATTGTCCACCTCCATTCACAACTGGATGTGGCAGGACTGCAGAGCATAGATCAGATCCGTTGGTTGTGGGATTGCTTAGCTCTGTCAATCACTTGCTGCTTATGCTGTTTGGCATGCAAGTAGCCCTGTTTTATAGCTTCACCAGGTTCACACTTCATTTTTAGGTGTGCCTGGTGCTGCTCCTGGCATGCGCTCCTGCACTCTTCATTGAACCAGTGTTGATCCCCTGGTTTGATGGTAATGGTAGAGCGGGGGATATGTCAGGCCATGAGGTTACAGATTGTGTTCAAGTACAATTCTGCTGTTGCTGATGGCCCACAGTTACTCATAGATGCCCAGTCTTGAGTTGCTAGATCTGTCTGAAATCTGTCCCATTTAGCATGGTGGTAGTGCCATACAACACGATGGAGGGTATCCTCAGTGTAAAGGCGGAACTTCGTCTCCACAAGGACTGTGCGGTGGTCACTCCTACTGATAATGTCATGGACAGATGCATCTGTGGCAGGCAGGTTGGTGAGGATGAGGTTAAATATGTTTTTCCCTCTTGTTTGTTCCTTCACCACCTGACGCAGGCCCAGTCTAGCAGCTATGTCCTTTAGGATTCGGCCAGTTCGGTCAGTAGTGGTGCTACCAAGCCATTCTTGGTGATGGACATTGAAGTCCCCCTCCCAGAGTACATTCTGCACCTTTTCCACCCTCCAAGTGATGTTCAACATGGAGGAGCACTGATTCATCAGCTGAGGGAGGGTGGTACGTGGTAATCAGCAGGAGGTTTCCTTGCCCATGTTTGACCTGATGCCGTGAGATTTCATGGGGTCCCGAGTCGATGTTGAGGACTCCCAGGGCAATTCCCTCCTGACTGTATACCACTGTGCCCCCACCTCTGCTGGGTCTGTCCTGCCGGTGGGACAGAACATACCCAGGGAAGGTGATGGTGGAGTCTGGGACATTATCTGTAAGGTATGGTTTCATGAGGATGACTATGTCAGGCTGTTGCTTGACTAATCTGTGAGACAGCTTTCCCAATTTTGGCACTAGCCTCCAGGTGTTAGTAAGGAGGACTTTGCAGGGTTGACAGGGCTGAGTTTGCCGTTGTCATTTCCAGTGCCTAGGTCAATGCCGGGTGGTCTGTCCTGTTTCATTCCTCTTTGTAGTGGTTTGTTACAACTGAGTGGCTGCTAGGGCATTTCAGAGGGTGTTTCAGAGTCAACCACATTGCTGTGGGTCTGGAGTCACATGTAGGCCAGACCAGGTAAGGATGGCAGATTTCCTTCCCTAAAGGACATTAGTAAACCAGATGGGTTTTTACAACAATCAATAATGGTTTTATGGTCATCGTTCAACTTTTAATTCCAGGTTTTTATTGAATTCAAATTCCATTAACTGTTGTGGTGAGATTCGAACCCGGGATCTCCAGAGCATTACCCTGGGTCTCTGGATTACTAGACCAGTGACAACACCACTCCACCATCGCCCTCCCAATCATTGTTTTTAAACAGTGCTTATCGGGTCAATGGACATGGGAGTGCCATAGCTTGGCATAAGGTGTGAGAGGGGCCATGGAAGGGGGTGAAGGGGGGATAGCCTGGCATGGGGGCATGAGGTGGCATGAATGGGGCATGGGTAGCGTGTGTGGGAGGTGAGAAGGTCTGAGGGGTGAAAGCTGGAGGGGCCTTTGTGTTTTTATTTTACCTGGAATGAAGACCATCAGCACCAGGTTGGGTCTTTTAAATAACGTGCCTCCACACCCGGCAGTCCCTATGGCTGCTCCAAACATCTTCCTAGCTCGACTGGCTCCAGCATGCACCCACCCCCACACTGCTGTCACCTTCCATCCCCACCCCCAACGCTGCCACCCTCCACCAACAACCCCCCCCCCCACCCCCCACCCCCCCACCCCTCCCCACCACCCCCCCCCCCCCCCCACACCCCCCCAACCCTCACCCCACCTCGCAATGAAGATCCCACCTTTGTGGCCACTTTCTCCTAAAGCTGGAGGGCCAAGATGGGAATTTTTGAAAATTCAGGCCTATGTCTCCAGGTTTGCAATTCAACAAAGGGAAGCTGATGAGACCAGTTACTCACAAGCGAAGTGTCTATAATCACCATCTGCTTTCTATTGTATATCAATGGCCTTTTAGCTTTAAGCCATTCTGGGTGGACAATAGCCATTGACAATGTGGCCAACACTGTCCTCTAACACTGAGACCTGGGCGGGCTGCAAAAGAACACTGACAAGACAAGAGTTGCAGGGAAAGGCTGTGCCATCTTTGCCTTTTAAGAACCGTTGGTTGCCAGCCAGTCTGAGAATCAGACCCTGAAACCAGCTGCTAATCATCAAGCAGGCAAAGTACTAAATCTCTGTCCCAGCTTCAAAATCCACCTGAGAACCATTCTCCTAGATATTCGACCACACCAAAGCTTGCAATCTGCTCTGAACCATTTGCTTTACCAGTGAAGCATTACAGCCACAACTCAGCTTTGAATCAGCAAATCCGTTCGAGAAACCACAGGTCTGCCACATGGGAAATTGGAAATGACTGAAGTAACTGTAATTTGTTAAAGTGCACCATCTTTATCTGTATCCAATCTTTGTGTGTGTGCGTGTGTGTGTATGTGCGAGAGAGTGAGTGTGTGACACTGCGTTAATTCAGGGTAAATGTGTGAGAAAAAACAACCTCAAGTTTAAACTCACAAAAGAATTTTGCTGAATTATTTAATTCCAATACACACGCCCATGGTAAGAAAAGGCACATCGCTTTCCATATAAAACATATGGGCGGGGTGAAGATTTGGGACAGTGTCACGGACAGAATGTTTTGTGTGGAAAGAGATGTGCCCTTTCTTACCATGGGCATGTGTATTCCAGTTAAATAATTCAGTAACACGCCTATCTGAAGGAACAAATTGAAAGGGACCTCATTTTGAATTTGAAAGATAAAATGTGCTTTGTCTGGTGTCCATTTAAAGTCAATGGGTTATTGTTGCCTTGAGAAGATTACCTGGGGGTGATTAATTGGGGATTTGTTTAAAAGTTATTATGGTAGCAATTTGTAGACGTGTATGTGTTTAATTTCTTCTTAAAAATAATATATGTTTCATTTAATTTATATAAGAAACCTCTGGAGGCTTGGTGGTTTCATTTCTGAATTCAGAGTTATCATGTGAAAATGTAGGTTATGACAGTTGTTTAAAGTTTCCCTCTGGGATTTTAAGTAACTCAGCCTGTACCAACTGCTGGGTCATAACACACACACAGACAAACAAAGGTCAAACAGATAGAGTCTCTCCGCAGAAATGGGCTTTAGAGGATGGGCATTATGAAATAAAGCATAAAGTCCACAGGGTCTCAACGCCATCGACCAGGAGTTCCCTCATGTGAAGACGAGGCGCTGGTCCTGGAGGATGCCTAGAAACTCTCACCAACTGGTCTGAGCTTTGCAGGTCCAAACTCAGACTGGTTACACTCAGATGAGGCTTCTCTGGCTACAGGTTGATAGCCACACACAATGTTAGGCAGGGTAGAGAGAGGGAGCCAGTCAAGGCAGCCTTCCTTTCTCCGCTGCTCTCCAACAAAACTGCCCTCAAAACAAGCAGGCTCACAACTTAAGTTTTTTTTTTCCCTCTCCCATGTGTTTGCCTTTTTGTTTCCCAGCCTTTTATTAATTAAAGTGCTTTGCAGTTCAACACAAACAAACCATTTAGGTCAGGTGACTTCTTGGAAGAGGCCTGCTTGTTTACAGTTCCAAGGTGAACTTGTGACCTTTTTAAAAAACCCCAGGTTGGCATCCAAGTGTCCAAATCATGCCAAATCCTTCCCATTTTGTAAAAGAAAACTTCTGTCCTGAGAGATATGACTCTAACATTATAATTTAATTATTTGAATGTAGACTGAGATGGTAATAGTGTAAAGGACAGAGAGGGGGAAGCATTTCTTAAATGCTCAGGAGAATTTTCTGATCAGTATGTTTCTGGGCCAATGAAGGAGGAGGCATTGCTGAATGTGGGGAATGAGGTGGGTCAAATGGATCAAGTGTCGATAAGGAAACATTTAGGCAGCAGTGATCATAGTATCACAATGGTTTAGGTTTAGTACGGATAAGACCATATGACGTAGGAGCAGAAGTAGGCCATTCAGCCCATCGATCTGCTGCGCCTTTCAATGAGATCATGGCTGATCTAATAATCCTCAATTTCACTTTCCTGCCTTTTCCCCTTAAACCTTGATTCCCTTACTGATTAAAAAGCTATCTATTTCCACCTTGCATATACTTAACGACCCAGCCTCTGCAACCCTCTGCAGTAAAGAATTCCACAGATTCACTACCCTCTGAGAGAGGAAATTCCCCCTCATCTCTGTTTTAAATGGGTGACCCTTACTCTGGGATTATGCCCTCTGATCCTAGACTCTCCCACAAGGGGAAACAACCTCTCAGCATCTACCCTGTCAAGGCCCCTAAGAATCTTATATGTTTCAATAAGGTCGCCTCTCATTCAAAAAGGACAAGGAGTGATCTAAAGTAAAAATATGAATTTGTTGGAGGGCCAGTCTCAGTGCAGTGATCAAGCATCTGTCCAGGGTGACTTAAGGTCAATGATTGGCAGGCAAAACTGTAACAGAACAATGGAGTGTCTTTAAATAGGAGATAGTTTGAGTACAGGTGAGGTACATTCCCACAAAGGAGAAGTTAGAGCAAACAAAACCACAGCTCTCAGGATGACAAAAGAGAGAGATGCAGGGTCACAATGAGCTGAATTCAGCACCCCCCCCCCCCACCGTGCTGTAACCATCTTATAACTCCATGATGCTAATGTGTGGCAGGTTTATGGAACTATGTTATGGATCGGTCATCATCTATCTGAATGGCAGAAGTGGCTCGAGGGGTTGAATTGCCTCCGACTGTTTCTATGATAGGGATTGAAGCTTCATCATAAATGGTCCCAGGGTGTGTTTAACATAGCCTGCACCGTTGTCAATGGAATAGAAGAGTGTGCTGATCTGTTCTTTATCAGGCTTCCATGTTAACACTAAATCAGCCCTTTATACCTGGTTAATCTGCGATGCCACTTTTGCCAATGTGCTGCTTTGTTGGGCCCTTTCACATGGTCAAAGGATTCGGGTACTGGTAGGGCTTTCTCCATGATAGTCTTTGACTTTTAGTCAACTGTTTTGGAACTCTGTTGACACTTTTCTCTCTGACCCGAGCTGCAGTCATCCCCCTGGCTGCCTTGCATTCAACTGCTTTCGTTTGTGAGTCACTGTTGGCTTTGTCGGGGATCCTTGCTGTTCGGTAGGTTTGCTGCTGCCTCTATTAAGTATCACTGTAATGGACCCAGGGCATGTTTAAGATAGACTGCTGGAAACAAGGCCTCTAGAAACTTTCAAACATTTATTCACTATATACAGCTATGTAGAGGGATAGATAAGCATGGGGCTCTTACCAGAATGTCCTCTCACTGAGCTCTGTTCGTGCATCGCTGATGATGTATATTAACTGTTGGCATAATAGCTATTAACCTTTTACACTACAGTGTTCAAAGAAAAGGCATCTTTAAAGTTCTTTGCCCTGATGTGTGTTACTGGACTATTGAGAAGCAGCATAATCCCAGGGTACATATACAAATGCATGTTACAATCAGGTGAGGAAGGGTTGAATAGCTCCTCTCTTTTCCCTCTTATTTAGCTGGGACAGGTTTTTTTGTTTGAAAAGGATATTCTTGCCAATTTGCTGAGTACTTAACTGTTTGCTTTATTATACTTAAACCAATCTAAGTAAAATAAAATCCGCACCAACTACTTACACACAGACACACACACACACAGACACACACACACACACAGACACACACACACACAGACACATACACACACAGACACACACACAGACACAGACACACACAGACAAAGACACACACACACACACACACACACACACACACAGATTACAGAGTTAGGAAGGATAGGTTGGCCGAGTTAGTGTCCATAAAAAAATTAAACAGATTGTACAATCTGTAGCTTGGTGAAGACTCGACTGGCTTCAGGCTGAATTCGATGATCTCGATGTAGATGACTGATCCGGTTGATCTTCGGTAGACGATAGTGGTGGGTTGGATTCTTTAAAGAAATCCCTGTCTGCAGCAGGGTGACCCTGGATGAACACAGTCAACAAACAGGGGTCAAAGCTCACCAGCTGGTTAGGGAGAAAAGGAGGCAGGAGGGACCCCACTGTGATCTTCTCTCTAAGCAGCTGAGAAAACACATGCTTAAAACAACATGAAGGGTTGGCTTATCATGTGACCTACTTCCTCTGACTGTCGGGGAATCTGAAAAAGGAAATTGTCCATGTATTCCAAGAATGACTTGCTTTACTCATGTCTGGAAAGCTATCTTAGCTAGGGTCGCATTGCCCAAGCAATTAGATTTAATGGCTCATCTCCAACAGTTGAATACCTCAGATGATTGCCTTAATGCCTTGTAATAGGGCAGGAGATGGGAGGACTTCACACTCCCTGGAAGTCATAGTCTTTGATGGGTCTTGCAGACAAACTGTCTCCATTCCAATGAATTGGAATGTGGAATGTAGAGTAAAGAAAATTGGGATATCCCTCATTGACTGTGATCTCAAGTCGCCTTTAGTCTTTGTGTCAAAAATGTCTGTTCAATTCGGGTTTCCAGTCAATGGATTAAAAATTGCTATTTGACATAAAGCATGTCTTCATGACAAACACCACTTGTTAGGCATCATGGGTGGAATATAATCCAGGTGACAGGGGGGTTTGCCTGCCAGCTGGGCAGCTAGCGAGAGCCGTGTGTCACCTCCTCTGGGAAAAGCCCACCATGTGGGGCCAGCGGGAGGCCTTCCTCAGGGGGGAGAACCACGGGGGTGGGGGGTGGAATTCCTACTCCCTTAGAGCTTCCAGCCAATCAGAGGTTGGCAACTCCTCATTGCCGTCAACGTCACCAGCGCTGAAACCACCAGATGCCCAGGATCAGCAAAGGATCCAGGCCACAGATGAGTGAGGGTGGAAAGGTGATTGAGGGGTGGGCATTGTGGGGGTGGGGGGTTGGGTGGGGGAGGGTGGGGGGTGCGAGTGGTGCGAGGTGTGATCAGAGGCTAGAGGAGGGGCTTGGCCCTCAGTGAGGAGCCTTCCCAATGCCGGACTCCTCGATGAGGCACTGAGTGCCTGACGATGAGGGACACCCCACACCACCACCCCGGCCCCCCTCCTTGGGAGCCCACGTACAGATATGCCAAGGTTTGTTTTCAGGCTCCCATACAGTGACTGCCCTGCCCGCTGCTGGTTGAATGCCAGTGGATGCAGGACAAGGCCCTTAAGTGAGCAAGAATTGGCAGTGGGTTGGGAAGACCATCTACAAGCTTCCCAGCCCTGACTTAATTAAGCAGAAGCAGAAAGGTGGCAGGGCCCCCTCACTCCCACCCAATTAAATGTCCCTCCGCCTGTGAGTCAGACTTTCAAAGTGCACCTGAGGGCCCGACACCCAGATAAGTTCCCGCACCTCAGCTGTGCCACTCATGAGACGTTACTTTTAAATGTAAATGCCTCAGTTGGGCAGGAGGCACATTCTGAGCCCAATCAGTGGCATTGAGCACCTCCGGGAGATGGGAGCTGCCTGCCTGGCACCAGCAGCGAAGGTAGACGGCGGCCATGATGAGCCTGCTGCTGAGGGCAGGCAGCTCCTGAAATGGCCAGCAGTGTAAAACTCAAAAGAAAGGTGAGCACATGGCCAAAGTGAAGGGTGATGTGCATGTCCCAGCGCAAAATCCTCCCAGGCAAAGGCACTATTCACCTAAAGCACACATTTTTCAGATCTCCCGACTTCGAGCCTGACAGTGGTGCACAGACGTGCACCAGGCTTTTTGGGTTCCTCAGAATCCTGATTGAAAATGACAGTCCTAGCTTTAACGGGCTGTTAGTCGGAGGTGAGTGGGCTCTCTCTGGTTCCCTCCTCTCTGCCTGTGCTTGGAAAATTGGAGACCGTCCGGGAGGTGTCGGCTTCTAGGGGCACACTCCAGGACCCCCAGCTTCTAAATTGTGCCCGCATCAAGGCCATGACCCTGCCAGCATTGCAGCACCTGGCTCCATACTTAGGCATGAGTTTGCCTTCAGCTGCCTGAGTCCTAATCTCTGGAAATCCCTCCCTAAGCCTCTCTGCCTGTAAGACGGCTTCAAACCTACCTGTCCTACTGAACTTTTGATCATCAGCTCCGGAAAGCTCGTCATGTGACTGGGCATCAAATTCGGTTTGACAATGGCCCCCCCCTCAAAGCAGCTTGGGCTGTTTTATTATGGCAAAGGCGCTATCTAAATGCAAGGCGAGGTTGCTTTGTGTATATAACTTACTGTTCCAGTACGTTAAAAGCGAAACTACTGCAGGCGCTGGAAACCGGAAATAAGAGCAGGGAAATGCCGGCAAAAATGACAATTGTCCCTCTTTTTCTCAAAGGTGTTGGTTCTTGGAGCAGGATATCCCCCCGCCCCCCCACCACCACCAACCCCACGATCGGGCAAGGCCTGGGAACGGCCGCGAGACTGACCACCGCCTGCACGAGAGCCTCGGCCCTGCCGGTGGGGGTGGGAAGGGCGCCGTCGCTGAAGTCTGTGCGTGTGTGCGGGGGTGGGGGGAGCGCGCACTGAAAGCCCCCTGAAGGCACAGAGCTGCCTCGGGGAGACGAAAAATTTAAAAATGAAAAATAGACATGTTACAAATGGTATAAACATGTCCTCCACCCCACACACACACACGTGACTCAGTCCCATGAAGAGGGACACGTGAAAAAAAGGATGTTAAACTTTTCAATTTTTTTTTTTGTTAGTCATCGTTGGAAACCTCATCTGACTGTAAGACGGCGAGAGCGAGCGATGACATCAGGACGCTCGCCCGACATCATCGCGCACTATTTCACTCCCCTTCGGGTTGGGCGTGTACCTGCACACAGGACCAAAAATTCTGCCCTTAGTTTCAAAGTGCTCACCTGTCAGGTCTGCCTCGTTCTTTTTTTTTTTAAATTCATTCACGGAATTTGGGCTTTGTTGGCTGGGCCAGCATTTATTGCCCATCCCTAGTTGCACTTGAGAAGGTGGTGGTGAGCTGCCTTCTTGAACCGCTGCAGCCCCTGGGGTGTAGGTACACCCACAGTGCTCTTAGGGAGGGAGTTCCCAGCGACAGTGAAGGAACGGAGATATATTTCCAAGTCAGGATGGTGGGTGACTTGGAGGGGAACTTCCAGGTGATGGTGTTCCCACCTACCTGCTGTCCTTGTCCTTCTAGATGGTAGTGGTCATGGGTTTGGAAGATGCTGTTGAAGGAGACTTGGTGAGTTCCTGCAGTGCATCTTATATGTGGTGCACACTGCTGCTACTGTGCGTCAGTGTTGGAGGGATTGTATGTTTGTGGATGTGGTGCCGGTCAAATGGGTTGCTTTGTCCTGGCTGGTGTCAGGCTTCTTGAGGGTTGTGGGAGCCACACTCATCCAGATAAGGCCAAATCAGGACAATTAAAGCCAGAACCTTCTAGAATGTTGTGTATTAATATTAGACTCGGTAGCGCCTTCATCCACAAAACCATTTGGGAACTATTTCCAGAATATTCTGTTTCGGCTCTGTGCTGTTTGACAGGCATTTCAGATTAGCTGCAGTTGCAATGTGAAGATATCCAGCAACAGTGCCTGTTGCAACTCGCACCTGAACCTCAAACGTGAATGTCCTGTGATTGCATTTATTCAGCAAATGTTTCTCACCATTCAGACGCAGCAGGAAGGAAAGGAATTTTTTTCCAATCCTTTAATTATAATTTTTTTTAGTGTGTTTTATTTTACTCTATTTTTTTTGTTTCTGTTAATACATTTTCACACAGTAGCTACATTAACAATTGAAAAACTTCTGCGATTGCGAGTTTTTAAATACACAGCGACTGATCAACATGAATGATGGTTAAACAAATTGCACTGTTAAATTTTAATATTCAGAGGAGAAATATTCTGGTGGGAGTTTGAGTTTCCTTGGGCCCTGATTGTTTACATTGATTTACACCCATGTAAAGTTCAGGCGCATTCTCATGAGTTTGGGCAGATATCCAAGTCAAACTGACATCGGCAAATTGAAGGCAAAGTTTAGATGCACTTGAGGCAAAATTTTGGATTTGAACTCTGGGCTGTGCTCAAGGGAGGAAATGCCAGGCCTAGGTGTTTCACCGAGGCACTGTTCAAGTGTATGGTGAGCCTCCCATTGCGCTGCTTGGACTGGGACAGACAGGATCCCTGCTCAGCATTCCTCAATCCACAACATGAAAAAAGAAACTAACTGGACATAAATCTCCTTGCTGCCTTTCCAGAATCTTGCTGTGTGCAAATTGGTCACTGTGTTGACCTGCAGGACAAAAGGGTGTGCACTGCAAAGTAGTTTATAGTAGGTGCAGTGCTGCAAGATGTTTTTGCCAGACAACAACAACTTGCATTAATATAGCGCCTTAGCGTCTATAGGGACATCAGTAGAATGTTATCAGATGCCATTTTACACCAAGCCACATTAGGACAGGTGACCAAAAGCTTGGCCAGAGGTGGTGGGCTTTTAGGTGTCTTAATGGAGGAAAGAGACAAGGAAAGTAGATGAGGTTTAGGGTGGCAAATCCAGAGTTTAGGGCCCTGACAGCTGAAGGCATGGTCAGCAATTGTGGAGCGATTAAAATTGGTTATGCTTAAGAGGGCAGTATTGGAGGAGCCCAGAGATCTCGGAGGATTGTGAGGCTGGAGGAAGTTACAGGGATCGGGCTGGGCAAAGTCAAAACAAGGATGGGAATTTTAAAATTGTTTGGAAACAGATGTTGGAGTTCTTGGTTAGCCACCCAATACCAGCGGAAGGGCCCCTTGTTGCTAACAGATTACAGCAGTAGGGAGTGGATCCATGGAGGGATTTGAAAATAAGGGTGAGAAGTTTGGAATTGTAAGATGCACTAAGTGTACAAGTCTTGCTTGGCTAAGAATCCACTTTGGAAGATGTTAACTCTGGTGTTGCTAAATAAATATTAAAAATACCCACAAAATGCTTACAGTTTCAATGGCAAGATCTTGTTTGCCTTATTCATAGAATATATAATAAAGCTTGGTCAGTCCTCTTCAATCCTTGAGTGAGACTTGAAGTGCACTTGGCTCAGTGCTTAGAGCAGTGTGTGTCTCCATGTCACCCTGGAACAGTATGGACTTGACATGATGGAAAGTGGGTAAATGGTGCTCACATTAACCAGTGAATTAATCAGTTCATCAGGTAGGAAGGGAGACTGCACAGAGCAACTTGTTGGTGCAGATAGGACACACTGACCACACCATTACGTTTATCAATTTTAAATCCTGCCATTTCCCACCCATGAGGTGAATAAGGCTGTGTTTCGACATTCATCAGGTGTCAACTGACCTCTGGAAAGAAGGATGAACAATTCCATCTGGATCAAGCTTACCTCCTGGAATGTTGTGTTCCCAATCCCCTACACTAGGTGCCGTCAGCCTCACTACAGCAGCTGTGGGAAGGCGCAATGTATTTTGAATAAAAGTAAAGAATGAAAGGACTTTTGTTTGCAACTATATAGGGACTTTCACAACCTCAGGACATCTCAACTTCAATTAAATACATTTGAAGTGTAGTTATTATTGGAAAGCAGAGAAATGTGGCAGCCAACTTGTACATAGCAAATTCTTCACAAACACCAATGAAATAAATTATCTTTTTTTTAGTGACGTTGATTGAGAGATAACTATTGGCCAGGACACCAGGAAGAACTCTTCTGCTCCTGCACTTCTTTGGAGTTAGTGCCATAGAATCTTTCATGTCCGTATGAGAGGATCGAGCCTTTGTACCCCACTCCCCAACTCCTATTTCTCATCTATATGCTGCCCCTCGGTGACATCATGTGAAGACACAGTGTTAATTTTCACATGTATGTCGAGACCCAGCTCTGCCTCATCACCACCTCTCTTGACTCTCCCACTGTCTCTGAATTATCAGACTGCTTATCTGACATCCAGTATTGGATGAGCACAAAATTCCTCTAATCTAGCTGTTGGGAAGGTCAAAGACATTGTCTTCAGTCTCAGCTACAAACTCTGTTCCCCAGCTACTAACCCCAACCGTCTCTTGGCAACTGTCTGAGGTTGAACCAGTCTGTTCGCAGCCTTGGTATCATATATGACCCCGAGGTGAACTTCTAACCACATATCCATGCTCTCACTAAGACTGCCTATGTTCACCTCTATAACACAGCCCAACCTTGTCTCTACCTCAGCTCATCTGCTGCTGAAACCCTCATTCATGTCTTCATTAACTCTAGACTTGACTATTCCAATACACTTCTGGGTGATCTTGCACATTAACTTGAGCTCATCCAGACTCACTGTCCTTGTCCTTACACATTCCAAGTCCTGTTCACCCATCTCCCCTGTGCTTACTGACCTTTGTCATCTACTGGTTAAAAAATGCCTCAATTTTAATATTCTCATCCTTGTTTTCAAACCACTTCATGACTTAGCCCCTCCATGTCTCTAATCTCCTCCAGTCCCACACCCTCTGAGGTATCTCTTCTCATCTAATTCTGACAAGAGGATTGAAGAGGAAGAGTAATAAAGTCTTGCTGCACTTGTGCAGGGCTTTTGTGAGACCTCACCTGAAAGCTCCTATTTCTTATGCTCTTATTTTTAGGTCATCATCCCAGAGTACCCTACATAGAATGGTCCCTGTCAAAAACTGCCGTGATTCAAGGAGAAAGTTCATCACCATCTCCTCAGGGTAACTGGAGATGGACAGTAAATGTTCACAGACAGTATGCGTGTTTTCTGAGTCCTGAGGGGTGGGGGTGCTGAGGCAAGCTGTTTAGAAGGCCCAGCTCAGTTTGCAGGGATATCGGTACAGCTCTTCAACATAGTTCTTATGCCCCCTAACTGTCACCCCTCATGCCGCCTCACCCCACCACCCACCCTATGTCCCATCATAACCCCTTGCCCTCTCCATGTCCCCACACCCTCCCCATGCCACCTAATGTTCCCCATGCCCCCTCACACCCCCATGCTACCCATTTGCCCTGTATGCTCCCTCACATCCCCTCATAACCCCATGCCCACTCAATGACTTCTCATACTCCCCATGCCTCCTCCATGTCCACTCATACCCCCTGTACCTTCAAACCCCCAAAGATCCCTCCATGCCTCCTTGTAACCCCATATCTGCTCAATGCCCTCTCATGCTCCCCATATCCCCTCCATGGTCCCCATCTATCCTCCATAGTCATTCACCCAATATCCGCTATGGGCAGGCCTTAGGACCTCTTTGAAATGGAAAATTTTAAAAAAATACACTTCTGAGAATCTAATAGAGCTCTCACATTCAAAGACACAGCATATTGATAAAACTCCCCTTCATAAAACACATTCAAAAATGTAAATCCCTCAAGTGGTCCTTTTTTATGTTTGCTTAAGGGATGTGGACATTGCTGGCTGGGCCAGCATTTATTGCCCAACCCTAATTGTCCTTGAGAAGGTGGTGGTGAGCTGCCTTCTTGAATTGCTGCAGTTCATGTGGTATAGGTACACCCACAGTGCTGTTAGGGAAGAAGTTCAGAACTTTGACCCAGCGACAGTGAAGGACAGAGATATAGTTCAAGTCAGGATGGTGTGTGGTTTGGAGGGGAACTTGCGGCTGATGGTGTTACAATGCATCTGCTGCCCTTGTCATTCTAGGTGGTGGAAGTTCTGGTTTTTGAAGGCGCAGTTGAAGGAGTCTTGGTGAGTTGTTGCAGTGCATCTTGCAGATGGTACACACTGCTGCTACTGTGCGTCGGTGGTGGAGGGAATGAATGTTTGTGGATGGGGTGCCAATCAAGTGGGTTGCTTTATCTTGGATGGTGTCAAGCTTCTTGAGTGTTGTTGGAGCTGCACTCATTCAGGCAAGTGGGGAGTATTCCATCACAATTCTGACTTGTGCCTTGTAGATGGTGGACAGGCTCTGGGGAGTCAGGAGGTGATTTCCTAGCCTCTGACCTACTCTTGTTGTCACAGTATTTATATGGCTAGTCCAGTTCAGTTTCTGGTCAATGGTAACCCCCCCAGGATGTTGATAATGAAGGATTCAGCAATGGTAATGACATTGAATGTCAAGGGGTGATGGTTAGATTCTCTATTGTTGGGAATGGTCATTGCCTGGCACTTGTGTGGCATGAATATTATTTGCCACTTATCAGCTCAAGACTGAATATTGTTCAGGTCTTGCTGCATATGGACAAGGAATGCTTCAGTATCTGAGGAGTCATGAATGATGCTGACATTGTACAATCATCACTCAACATCCTCATTTCTGACCTTATTCTCAAGGGAAGATCATTGATGAAGCAGCTGAAGATCTTTGGGCCTAGGACACCACACAGAGGAACTCTTCAGTAAAAACAAACAGAAATGTATCCACTTACAACATCAAAGACAGATAATCATTCAATGACCTCTTAAACCATCAAAATGTAAAAACAGTCCCCTGCTGAGATAAGTGGTACTTGACCTTTTGAAACTTAGTCAAGCATTCATAATTTCCCCAGCTATCTAAACAAATATTGAAAAATGTCAACAATGCAGTCCATTGAAACTAAACACTCGATGTCTTATTTTTTTTTTTAAGTTGCTGATGATGCTCGTTGACATTCCAAAGCAGATTGCCTCTCAGTTAATGAAGTGGAGCAGGTGCTTTGATTTTATTTTAATTTTCAACAGCAGGGACATCTTTTTTCAAAGTTAAAGATCACTGGGCCTCTAAACCTCGGTCCAAAAAGGACAGGAGAGCTTCCCAGCACGCCTTTCTACCGTTATGAATGATTTTAGGCACTTTTACCATTGGGAAAAGTACTGCGATGCATGTCAATGCTTACATAATGCTGCTTAATGTAATGGTCAACCTACCTTTGCAGGACAGGGCCCTATGATCTATCACTGCATTAAAAACCATCTGCATCAGACTACAGCACCTAATAGTGACATTTGAAGGTGTCAAAACATTTAACACTTTACCTGTCAAAATGATCCGATATCCTCAGCTGAGTTCCCCCCCGCCAGTGGTCACAAACTTTCAAACCTGGCAGATTTTTTAGGGGCTTCCAAAAACCCATGCTAGCAGACAAAAACAGTGTGAGAAAGGATATTCAACTTTCCACACAATGGCAGCCGTTGCATATTTCGCATCTCGGAGCTATACGGAGATGAAACTCGTTTTTAGGCGTGAAACAGGCATTATTCGCAGTGCTGTAAAATGTATGCTCCATGCTTGCAGCTCTAGCTTCCAGCAACTTCCACACTTTGGCTCCTTTTCTGAGTCCACACCCAGGCTTTAATCAATCAAGCACAGTAAGCAACAATAGAAAACATAACTTTTGAATGAGGGTGTCCCCCCCCCACCCCCCCTCCCACCACCGGCTTTGATTTTTGGACTTCCCGCATATCGAGTTCCACGACCACTGCTGAGTCATTACCAGTGGCAGCAGAATGAGACCCTTAATTGCCCACGTAAAGGCCTCAATGTGAGGCCACCCATGAGCCTTCCTGCAATGGATTTAATAAAGGGGGGAGATGGGAAGGCAGCTGCGTCCCCACTTTTATTTTTATTTGTTTATGCAACGTGGGCTGGGCCAGCAGTTATCGCCCATCCCTAATTGCCTTTGTTCAGAGGGTATTTAAGAGTCAACCACATTGCTGTGTGTCTGATTTCCTTCCCTAAGGGGAGGACATTAGTGGACCAGATGGACTTTTACGACAATCAACAATAGTTTCATCATCAGACTTTGAATTCCAGATTTTTCTGCCTCCTTCTGTGCTGAATGTATGATCCTGTGAAAAGAGCAAAAGAAAGCAGGTGTTGACCTCAGATTACCGTTATATTTCTTGCCTTCTTGTGTAAAGAAAGATATAGATATTCTAGGAAAGGATTCAGCTCCTATCGGCCTGGACTGTTTCAGGGACTTCCCTCAGGGGTTCCAGATGTCAGCCTGATGTCTAAATTACTGGGAACTCCAAAAGCCTTATTGCATTGTTCCAGTAACCGGGTAGTGACCTATTTAACTCAGACCATGTAGGCTGATGCCAGAGGCTGCAGGATACACTACCTTATTAAAGCAGAGGCTGAGAGACAGGAAGTTGGAAATACTCTGGTTCATTACCAAATGTTTCAAGTGGAATAGTTTCCTGCTATAGTCTACTTAATCTTAAATTAAATTATCCCTCTTTTCTCTCAGCCATCCCCTCTCCCCCCCAACCACCCCACCTTCTCCCCCCATGGGTGCAGACTCTAGCTGGTGACTGGGTTCCACAGACCCAAGGATATCCTCTCTTGCCTCACTCAGTTCAAATCTAGGAAATCCAGGCTGGCGGTCCCAAATGCAGTACTGTTCGAATGCTGCACTGTCAGAAATGCTGTCTTTCTAATGAGACGTTAAACCAAAGCCCTCATCAGCCCTCTCAGGCAGAGATAAAAGTTCCAATTGTACTATTCCAAAGAAGAGCCGGGGGGTTCTCCCCGGTGTCCTGGGTCAATATTGATTCCTCAACCCACACCTAAAAAACAATGACCTGGTTACTTATGGCATTGCTGTTTGTGGGAGCTTGCTGTGCGCAACTTGGTTTCAGCATTTGCTAGAACAGAGACTTTGCTTTAAAAGTGCTTCATCGGTTGCAAAGGACTTCGGGACATCTTGAGGTCATTAAAGGTGCTGTGTAAATGCAAGTTCTTTATTGCTTTTGACATAAAAGCAAGTCCTCTGGAAATACTCTTTCGAAAGTTCAATGAGTCAAGCATTCGGATCTTATCATGCGATAATGGTTCTGAAACAACCACAGCATGAAGTACATAGGAAAGCCATGCGGATGTCTCAGACTGTCTGGCCCCAAGCTGGGGTGTGGAGTAGAAAACCACAGTTACTGCACTGGGATCAGGAAGAAGGAAAGCAGATGAACATATTGGGGGATATATTTTCCCTTTCACTAGGCAGGCATCTGGCATCACCAGTCCTTTATAGAGATCACTCACTGGCTTTCAAAACCAGGGGTTCCAAAGTGGCAGGGCAATCATTTCTGCCCCCATCCCTTCACTCCACCCGCCCCCACCCACCCCCCCCCACCCCCTGCCACACACACACACATCCCCCCACCCATCCCCACTGCCTGCCAAAAGCAAAATAATGCAGAAAATCCTGGGGAAACTCACAAGGTCTAAGTTGGTTTGATGGGGGGTGGAGGAGATGGTGGTGTAAATGGATGACAGAAACAATACCACCCGCTTTCCAATGCCACCTGCAGCTCCTTTAATCTGTTCCCATCTTCATGTCCTACCAATTTGCTGTTGCTCTCTTATACACTCTTTAAGGCGGAGATGAGGAGAAATGTTTTCTCTCAGAGGGTCGTTAGTTTGTGGAATTCCCTTCCCCAGGGAGCAGTGGAGGCTGGGTCATTGAATTCATTCAAGGTTGAGTTAGACAGGTTTTTAATAGACAAGGGAGTCAAGGGTTATGGGGGTTGGAGGGGGCCAGACAGAAAAGTGGAGTTGAGACCACAACCAGACCAGCCACGATCATAATGAATGGCTGGGGGATGGTGGTATAGTGGTAATATTCATAGTGCTAGTAATCCAAAGGCCAATGCTAATGCCCTGGGGACATGAGTTCACATCCCACCATAGCAGCTGGTGGAATTTAAATTCAATTAATTAAAAATCTGGAATATAAAGTTTGATTTAGTGATGGTGACCATGACAGCTATCATCAATAATTCCTTTTGGGAAGGAAATCTGCTGTCCAGTACTTGATCATACTCCAGACTCACAGCAATGTTGTTGACTCTTAAAGGGTCTCTGAAATGGCCGAACAAGATGCTCAATTTAAGGGCATTTTGAGATGAGCAACAAATGCTGGCCTTACCAACGACACCCACACCTCATGAAAGAATACAGGCAAAAAAAAAGCAATCTCGAGAGGCCAAGTGTCCTACTCCTACTCCTAATCCTTGTGTACACATTGTATGTCCTTCCTCAAGTACTGTGACTGAGGTGAGATGCAACATTCCAAATTAGGTCTGGCCAATCTTTCACATGAGACGATCAACCAAGCTCCTGTCTGCCCACTTAGGAGTGCGTAAAATATCATGTGATACTATTTCCAAGATGAACTGAGGAGCTCTCCTCTAGGACTAGCTCAATATTTATCCCTCAAACAACACCTAACATAGATTATCTGGTCATTTACTTCAGTGCTATTTCTGGGAGCTTGTTGTGCACAGATTGTCTGCCTGGTCTCCTACGTTTCAACAGTGGCTACAGTTCAGAACTAGTTCATTGGCTGTAAAGGGATATGGAGTTGAGATGCAGGTCAGCTGTGACCTAATCGAATGGCGGGGTTGGGGTTTGAGGGGCGGAATGGCCTCCCTGTTCCTGAAAGTGAAACAAAATGGTTAAAAAAATAGTTTACAGTAAGTAACTGCCCTAAGTGGTGTTAGTTAAAGATTTGAGGGATGACTCAAGTGCATGGAAAAGGATGTGAAATGAGGGATTTATAAAATCTATTCCTTTTTGCACAGGGAAAGACTACTGACACAGCGAAACTAGCTGTATCGCTGCACAATTCCAGAACACAAAGGTATCTGTCAGAGTTTACACCTACACAAAATGCAACACCCCTATTTAACAAACCGCTGGCTTCCCAAATATAGTTAATCTTTCACCAGAAATAATTTACTTAATTGCCTCTTTTAATATGTCAGACAATGACTGCTCTTAGAATATGCTGAAGTCACACAGCTGTGGGCACAGCTGCATCTGCACAAAGGCTTATTGTTGACTCTGGACACACTACTCATCAAGCACTATCAAAAAAGGAGAGAAAGACTTACATTTATATAGCACCTTTCACAACCTTTGTACATCCCAAAGCACTTCATAACTAATAAAGTTTTGTTTTGGAGTGTTATCCCTGTCGGAATGCAGGAAACTGGCAGCCAATTTCTGCACAGCAAGTTCCTGTAGAAGTTTACTTTATTTGTTCATGGGATGTGAGCATTGCTGCCTAGGCCAACATTTATTGCCCATTGTTCAGAGGGAATTTAAGAGTCAACCACTCTTGCTGTGGGTCTGCAGTCACATGTAGGCCAGACCAGGTAAGGACAGCATATTTCCTTCCCTGAAGGGCATTAGTGAACCAGATGGGTTTTTATGACAATTGACAATGGCTTCATGCTCATTGATTTTTACTGAATTCCAATTTCACCAGTTGCCAAGGTGAGATTTGAACACAGTCCCCAGGGTATTACCCTGGGTCTCTGGAATGCTAGTCCAGTAGCAACACCACTACGACACCACCACTGCCCCCACCTCTGCCAAGAGTAATGAAATAATGACCTGGCAATCTGTTTCCGTCATAGTGATGTTTTTAGGTGGTTTAAAGATTAATATTGGCCAGGACACTGGGGAAGCTCCCCTGCACTTCATCAAAATATTGGCCGTGGAAACTTTTACATTCAGCCTGAGAGGTTAGACAAGGTGGTGGTTCATCAAAGAGATGGAACCCCCGAAAGTGCAACACTCCATCAGTATTGGCTCCAGGAGTGTTAGCCTAGGTTTTGTGCTCAAGATAAGGAGGTATAGATTAGCTGCCAAAGTGCTGCCCAGGCCAAATGTAGCCTGTCCTCCAAAGCCGATCACAAACCTGTGGCCCTCACATGGTGCCCACATCTGGCAGTATCGGCTGATCAAGGGAGAGTAATGGCACAGAACTGGAAGGCAATCACATGCATTGGGGTTTGCTAATTCCCTATAAAATGCCCTGACATAAGACCCAGCATCAACGGATTGGCAGCTGCAATCATTTAAGAGATATGGCCTGCAAGCTCTACCCATGGAACACAGGCGACACAGTTCTATTTGAATATTGTTGAAACGAGAGACATGTTGCTGAAGCTTTTTCATCTTGTGCTCACTGGGACAAATGCAAGAATGCCAAATTTCAAACAACCACAACAATTTACACTACAGGAGAAAAGGGTGCTTATTGGCTGGCAATCCAATTTCTTAGAATCATAGAATAATACAGCACAGAAGGTGGCCATTTGGCCCATTATGCCTGTGCAGGCTCTTTGAAAGAGCTATTAATTAAATCTCCCTCCGCTGCCCTTTTCCTCTGGCCACACATTTTTCTGCTTCAAGTATTTATCCAATTCCTTTTCGAATGTGATTATTGAATCTGCTTCCAACAAGAGTTCTAGATCACAACTCACTGATAATGTTTTCCCCTATATTGCCTCTGCTTGTTTATCCAATCAACTTACATCTATGTCTCCTAGTTACTGACCCTTCTGCCACTGATAGGTTTCTCCTTATTTACTCCTTATCTGTGCTTCTATCTCTCATTCATTGTTCCATCCCCTTTGAATTCCATGGAGGAGGAGCTTTGGAAAAAGGTTTACCTGGAAAAACTCAACAGGTCTGGCAGCATCGGCGGAGAAGAAGAGTTGACGTTTCGAGTCCTCATGACCCTTCGACAGAACTGTAGTTCTGTCGAAGGGTCATGAGGACTCGAAACATCAACTCTTTTCTTCTCCGCCGATGCTGCCAGACCTGCTGAGTTTTTCCAGGTAATTCTGTTTTTGTTTTTGTTTTGGATTTCCAGCATCCGCAGTTTTTTTGTTTTTATATTTGGAAAAAGGTTGTTGTCTCACAATTGCTGGAGAGGCTTTTGGTGAGTTAATTGCTGAGCTACTCACAGAGTGCTTCATCTCTGTCTTGCTCTTGTAGCAGTAGAGTTGACACGGTTGGTCCAATTCAGTTTCTAGCCAGTGGCGCCTTGCAGGGATGCTGGTGTTGAGGGTCTCAACAATGATGGTGTCATTGAAGGGGAACAGGATATATGGCTGAGGCTTTCTCTTCCTGAAGATGATTAATACCTGGCACTTGCGTAGCACAACTCTTACCTGCCACTTGTCAGCTGAGGTCTGGATGTCGTCCAGGCAGGCATGGACTGTTTCATTGTCAGAGGAGTTGGAAATGGAGCTGAGTATTGTGGAAATCACCAGACAACTGTCTTCTTCCTGAGGGAGAATGTCATTAATGAAACGACTGAAGATGATACAGCTTAGGAAGCTGCTCTGAGGGAAGTGGCGAGCAGGAGTTGAGATGATTGCCGTCTAACAACCACAATCACAAATATAACCATAACCATCTTCCTTTGCATCTGGTATGACTCCAGCCACTGGAAGATTATCCCTTTGACTCTCTCCCCCATTGACCTCAATGTTGCTTGTGCTCCTTGCTACCACAATTAACCAGAGGTTGCCTTGATGTTGAGGACAGTATTATGGATAATAATCATTGTCTTGTACCACCTTTACCTTAAACATTCACTTCCTCCACCAACGATACACAGTAGCAGCAGTGTGTGTACCATCTACAAGATGCACTGCAGCAACGCACCAAGGCTCCTTCAACAGCATCTTCCAAACCCATGACCACCACCACCTAGAATGACAAGGGCAGCAGATAGTTGGGAACACCACCACCTGGAAGTCCCCCTCCAAGCCACTCACCATCCTGACTTGGAAATATATCACCGTTCCTTCACTGTCGCTGGTTCAAAATCCTGGAACTCCCTCCCTAACAGCACAGTGGGTGTACCTACACCACATGGACTGCAGCGGTTCAAGAAGGCAGCTCAGCACCACTTTCTCAAGGGCAATTAGGGATGGGTAATAATTGTTAGATTTGCTAGCAACACCCACATCAAATGAAAGGATAATAAAAATGTTGTGATAATGAATTACCAGGACTAGGTTGCTCCAGATGTTCGGTTGTTTAATAGGACATTGATAATCCACTTACAACTGTTAGAAAAGTCCAAACTCCGTTGGATTGCCAACATGTTAGATATATATATTGGATATACATATTAGACAAAAACTGGTGATAGCTATGTCATCGGAACACAATGTACGTTTTATTTGTCCCAGCTGCTCTACGCTGGCAGTTATTTTCCACATGAACTTCCTTCCACATTCCTTCATCTATATATTGAATGTAGTCAACCCAGGGGAGAACTTCCTCCCCGTCGGTGGGGTTGGGTGGGGAGTGGACGCAGGCGGGTGCGCAGCTGATTACCGCACGTGATTGGCTGAGCGCTTGCCATTTTACATGGGCGGGCCAATTAAGCGCTGAGCACCCGCTGCGTGGGTGTTGGGGGTGGGTGGGGGTGGATGGGGAGTAGGCTGAGTCGGACTGAGACACTCAGCACAGAAATCTCCCTGGGGCACAGAGCTGCCTCAGGGAGATTACTTCGATTTTTAAAAATTTTAATGAAGGGGGGAAAAAAAAAAATTTAAAGACATGTCCCCTCATGTTACAGTGTCACACAAGCTGGGACATGTCTACGAATTGTACTGAAAATTTCTACTAATGTTTTAAAACCTTCATGAAGCCTCATCCCGCCCGTGGACGAGGTTTCGTGATAAACACGAAGGCCGCCTGGGTTCTTCGCCTGACCCCCCACCGACCTTAAGGTTGGACGGGCAACTCCGTTAATTATTTCAATTGGAATTTAAACGGCCTCAATAGGCCTTTGACAGCTCGGCAGGTGCACAGCCGACTCCAGTGAACTGAAGATCTGAATGCCGCGCGGTGATGTCAGGATGCACGCCTGATGTCACTGCACGTTATTTGACGTGTTGGTGAGCGGGGCCTGCTCTCGCTCACCGAACCGAAGATTCTGCCGACAGGGAAGTGTCACAGCCAATTTTCCCAAAGCAAAATCTCATCAATAATGACCAGACACTCTGTGTTTTTATAAGTGGTGCTGATTAAGATAGAAATATTGGTGAGGGGCTCCACTGCACCTCTTGAAAATAGGGCCATGGAATATCTTACTTTCGAATGGGAGGGCAGAGGAGCCTCGGTTTAATACCCGAAATGTAGCACCTCCAGCTGTGTAGCACTCCGTCAGTTCTGCATTCAGAGTGTCAGTCCAGATTATGTGCTCACGTCTCTGGATTCTGTTTTAAACCTACAGCATTCTGACTCAGACATGGAGCATTATTCACGGAGATACTAAGCCTAGATAAGTGCCAAAAGGGGGGCAATTGTGATTTAGCCTGATCGCAAAAATGGACGATAATTCCATCTCCAGCCCCATTTACATCTTTTCCCATTTCACTTCACAGAATGACAAAATTGTTATAGCACAGAAGGAGCCCATTCAGCCCATCGTGTCCGCACCGGCCCTCTGAATGAGCAATTTGCTTCGTGCCATTCTCCCTGTAACACAGCACATTCTCCCTTTTCAAATAACAGTTTAATTCCCTTTGTATGTTTCAATTGAACCTGCCTTAACCACACTCTCAGGCAGAGCATTCCAGACCCTAATCACTCGCTGTGTGAAAATGTTTTTTTCATACCGCTTTCACTTCTTTTGCCAATTACTTTCAGCCTGTGCCCTCTCGTTCTCCTTTCATGAGTGGGAACAGTTTCTCCCTATCTGCTCTGTCCAGACCCCTCATGATTTTGAAATCCTCTATCAAATCTCTTCTAAGCCTTCTTTTCGCCAGGGAGAACAATCCTAACTTCTCTAATCTACATAAAGGAAGTTCTTCATCCCTGAAACCATTTCGCGAGCCTTTTCTGTATTCTCTCCAATGCCTAAATGACTTTAAGGCAAATAATAATGGGGGGAGATATAAGACAGGTTGGTGACTTGTTAATGTCCCTTTTAACCTATCAGGCAAAGTTATAAACTACCCCAATGACTTAGTTCAGTGAAATGCAACTCATTAACTGGCCTGTCAGTACAAAATCACTTGGAGGTAATATTTCTCATTTTGACTTTTATACCTGACTTGTTTTGATGCATCCAACTTTTGAAAAATAAACACAACTCTGGTGGTGGTTAATTAGGTTTTCAATCTGTCTGTCTCCTTCATCATAAATCTCACCGACCTGACATATTTCTCGGTGTTGACAGCTCCTCCCAAACAATGGGTTCAATCGACAGCGAGACAAACCTCACCATCAAGTTCCACTGGAATTTGCTTTGCGCATTCAATCAGAGATCCATTCTTAGCAAAGGTGGGGTCAGTTGGGAGGAAAAACCCACAAACATGCAGGGCTGATGAGTATCATTACTGAAGGTGAGATTGAGAAATCACGCAGATGCATTATTGAATCATTTCATTGCAGATGTTTTTTTTATATACATGGAAACTCAGTTGGGAAACAGTCAACATACAAGGAGGAATCTTCCTCCTGCCCTGACTTATTCCACGCATCCTGTACTCTGCTTGCAAGCGACAAGTAAGAAATCTAACTAGATGGTCAAATATAGCTCAGTGTGTAGTACACTTTTGCTTCTGCGTCAGAAAATCATAGGTTCAAATGACACCCTGAGGTGCTGCACTGCCTTATGGGTGAGATATTAAACTGAGACCCCCTCGTGTGCTGGGTGTAAGTAATCCCACAGTGTCTATTTGAAGAAGTGCAGGGGGGGAGCGCTGACCAATATTTTTCCCTCAATCAATGTGGTCAGTTATCTTATTGATCTTAGACTTCAGTTTTGTTGGGTTTCCTTGATGTCACACTCGGTCAAATGCTGCCTTGATGTCAAAGGCAGTCACTCTCACCTCATTTCTCGAGTTCAGCTCTTCTGTCCATGTTTGGACCAAGGCTGTAATGAGATCAGGAGCTGAGTGCTGCTGGAGGAATCCAAACTGAGTGTCAATGACCAGATTATTGCTGAATAAGTGCCGCATGATAGCAGTGTCAACGACCCCTTCCATCACTTTGCTGATGATTGAGAGTAGACTGATGGGGTGATATTTGGCCAGGTTGGATTTGTCCTGCTTTTTGTGGACAGTGTTGTAATCTGCCTTTAAGGGGTAGCAGCATGCCATCAGTTGAAGGCAAGTGTGTCTCTCAAAGAAACATTCTGGAAAGATCTGCTAGACAAGCCCAAAATGTATAACATTGAAGAAAGGATGTAAGTACGAAGCGATCCTTGTAGGTTGATGAAGCTTACCGGTCCTAAGCACAACCCCAATTGTTGACGCACTCACTAGAATACCCAAACTTATCAGCACATGTAGAAGATGTGGCCTTCTGTCTTCCATCCTGTAGCAGAAAGGGCCATTGGCAGTGACAGTACACAAGAGCAAAGGTTGATGCAGTTGCAAAAGGCTGTGCACTGATCCAACAGACTGTACACAACAAGTACCTTTAAGCAGTAAGAATGACCATCCAGTGTCCCATCAGAAAGACATACGTGAGGTGATTGACAAACCAGAAAACGACGATGATGTGCACAATGAGACGAAAAGCAGTGAACACAGTTTTCACACATTAATCTCATGGAAAACATAGCTACCATCTCACCTTCCAAAGTGTTAGCCAAGATTCAAATTATCTGTCCTAAGATAGTTGGTAACTACTTGTTATTGGCCAAGATTGACACAGGGGCAAGTGCCAACATCCTACCCCTGTGAATTCTAAAATACATGTATCCACAGATGTGAAGGGCTATGGCAAAAGTTACAGCTGTGAAACTTTCAGAGTACAACGGTTCACTATTTCCATGTCCATAGGCTTGGAGTGCAAGTACAATCAACCCTCTTCAGCACCACAGATTTTCTACATCGTGGAGACTGAAGGCCCAGCGATGGTAGGTCTGCCAGCATGCCGTGACCTCAGACAAGTAACTACCCATGGAATCAGTCAGACCTCATACAGCAAACCAACCTCCGAAATTATTCCTATTGCCTCCGATCACAACATGGCGTGCAGCAGCGATTCCTTCCAAACATCATGGCGCTCAGCGTAGCAGCAAGATGACCCTCGACCGTCCTGGTCAGACCACAGTGGAGCCATGGCGTCAGAGGGTGTTGAAACTGCAGCGCACTGACTGTGCAGAAAAGCTTTGAAGACAACGCTCCAAGAAAGAGCTGGTAAGCAGACGGAGCACTCGTGGTGAAGTTGCAGCTGTTATGATCCTTGGTCAGACCCTGGGATGTGGGTGGGGGGTGGGGGGAATGTGGGCGGAGATATGGTTAGAGACCAATAATGTTTTGTTTAAAGTAAAGTTCCAGATTCAAGACACTTACTAAGTGAATGAAGCCACAAGATTCCACAGGCTTTGAATAAACAAAACTAAAGTTTACTATAAAAGCTCAAAAAGTTAAAACAATTTACAACATCGCTTGTTAAGAACTAGAGGTAGTTTTAAGTAAGTTATATAGGTATTTGTGTGTGTTAGAAATAAGTTATAGCTCCAAGTTTAAGTTTAATTTACATTTTGTATATGCGTAAAGCAAGGGGAAACATGGGTTTTGGTCACTTTAGAATGTTACCTGCCAGTCTGTGGGTTTGTTTGTATACCTACCTTCTAATGAGACTTTATGACACTTGGAGTAATGTAGGGGTTTAAGACAAAGTATAAAAAAAGCTGTGCTGTTGCCTAGCAACAGGTGGCCCACAGAAACAGGAAAAAACAGAAAAGCAGTTTGATTTCGGTTGGTAGGGGCACTCCACAGAAACTGCCTGAGCAGGCAAGAGGGCAGCTGCAGGGAGGGAGGGAGCTGCAGGGAGGGAGGGAGCTGCAGGGAGGTAGGGAGGGAGCTGCAGGGAGGGAGCTGCAGGGAGGGAGAGAGCTGCAGGAAGGAGGGAGGGAGCTGCAGGGAGGGAGGGAGGGAGCTGCAGGGAGGGAGGGAGGGAGCTGCAGGGAGGGAGCTGCAGGGAGGGAGGGAGGGAGGGAGCTGCAGGGAGGGAGGGAGCTGCAGGAAGGAGGGAGGGAGCTGCAGGAAGGAGGGAGGGAGCTGCAGGGAGGGAGGGAGGGAGCTGCAGGGAGGGAGCTGCAGGGAGGGAGAGAGCTGCAGGAAGGAGGGAGGGAGCTGCAGGGAGGGAGGGAGGGAGCTGCAGGGAGGAAGGGAGGGAGCTGCAGGGAGGGAGGGAGGGAGGGAGCTGCAGGGAGGGAGGGAGGGAGCTGCAGGGAGGAAGGGAGGGAGCTGCAGGGAGGGAGGGAGGGAGGGAGCTGCAGGGAGGGAGGGAGCTGCAGGGAGGGAGGGAGGGAGCTGCAGGGAGGGAGGGAGGGAGCTGCAGGGAGGGAGGGAGCTGCAGGGAGGGAGGGAGGGAGCTGCAGGGAGGGAGGGAGCTGCAGGGAGGGAGCTGCAGGGAGGGAGCTGCAGGGAGGGAGCTGCAGGGAGGGAGGGAGGGAGCTGCAGGGAGGGAGGGAGCTGCAGGGAGGGAGGGAGCTGCAGGGAGGGAGGGAGGGAGGGAGCTGCAGGGAGGGAGGGAGGGAGCTGCAGGGAGGAAGGGAGCTGCAGGGAGGGAGGGAGGGAGGGAGCTGCAGGGAGGGAGGGAGGGAGGGAGCTGCAGGGAGGGAGGGAGCTGCAGGGAGGGAGGGAGGGAGCTGCAGGGAGGGAGGGAGGGAGCTGCAGGGAGGGAGGGAGCTGCAGGGAGGGAGGGAGGGAGCTGCAGGGAGGTAGGGAGGGAGGGAGCTGCAGGGAGGCAGGGAGGGAGCTGCAGGGAGGGAGGGAGGGAGCTGCAGGGAGGGAGGGAGCTGCAGGGAGGGAGGGAGGGAGCTGCAGGGAGGGAGGGAGGGAGCTGCAGGGAGGGAGGGAGCTGCAGGGAGGGAGGGAGGGAGCTGCAGGGAGGGAGGGAGGGAGCTGCAGGGAGGGAGGGAGGGAGGGAGCTGCAGGGAGGGAGGGAGCTGCAGGGAGGGAGGGAGGGAGCTGCAGGGAGGGAGGGAGGGAGCTGCAGGGAGGTAGGGAGGGAGGGAGCTGCAGGGAGGGAGGGAGCTGCAGGGAGGGAGGGAGGGAGCTGCAGGGAGGGAGGGAGGGAGCTGCAGGGAGGGAGGGAGCTGCAGGGAGGGAGGGAGCTGCAGGGAGGGAGGGAGGGAGCTGCAGGGAGGGAGGGAGGGAGCTGCAGGGAGGGAGGGAGCTGCAGGGAGGGAGGGAGGGAGCTGCAGGGAGGGAGGGAGGGAGCTGCAGGGAGGTAGGGAGGGAGGGAGCTGCAGGGAGGGAGGGAGGGAGCTGCAGGGAGGTAGGGAGGGAGGGAGCTGCAGGGAGGCAGGGAGGGAGCTGCAGGGAGGGAGGGAGGGAGGGAGCTGCAGGGAGGGAGGGAGGGAGCTGCAGGGAGGGAGGGAGGGAGGGAGCTGCAGGGAGGTAGGGAGGGAGGGAGCTGCAGGGAGGCAGGGAGGGAGGGAGGGAGGGAGCTGCAGGGAGGGAGGGAGGGAGCTGCAGGGAGGGAGGGAGCTGCAGGGAGGGAGGGAGCTGCAGGGAGGGAGGGAGGGAGGGAGCTGCAGGGAGGGAGGGAGGGAGGGAGCTGCAGGGAGGGAGGGAGCTGCAGGGAGGGAGGGAGGGAGGGAGCTGCAGGGAGGGAGGGAGGGAGCTGCAGGAGGGAGGGAGGGAGGGAGCTGCAGGGAGGGAGGGAGGGAGGGAGCTGCAGGGAGGGAGGGAGGGAGCTGCAGGGAGGGAGGGAGCTGCAGGGAGGGAGGGAGAGCTGCAGGGAGGGAGGGAGGGAGGGAGCTGCAGGGAGGGAGGGAGGGAGCTGCAGGGAGGGAGGGAGGGAGGGAGCTGCAGGGAGGGAGGGAGCTGCAGGGAGGGAGGGAGGGAGGAGCTGCAGGGAGGGAGGGAGCTGCAGGGAGGGAGGGAGCTGCAGGGAGGGAGGGAGGGAGCTGCAGGGAGGGAGGGAGGGAGGGAGCTGCAGGGAGGAAGGGAGCTGCAGGGAGGGAGGGAGGGAGCTGCAGGGAGGGAGGAGGGAGCTGCAGGGAGGGAGGGAGGGAGCTGCAGGGAGGGAGGGAGCTGCAGGGAGGTAGGGAGGGAGCTGCAGGGAGGGAGGGAGCTGCAGGGAGGTAGGGAGGGAGCTGCAGGGAGGGAGGGAGCTGCAGGGAGGGAGGGAGGGAGGGAGCTGCAGGGAGGGAGGGAGGGAGGGAGCTGCAGGGAGGGAGCTGCAGGGAGGGAGGGAGGGAGGGAGCTGCAGGGAGGGAGCTGCAGGGAGGGAGGAGGGAGCTGCAGGGAGGGAGGAGGGAGCTGCAGGGAGGGTGGGAGGGAGGGAGGGAGGGAGGGAGCTGCAGGGAGGGAGGGAGGGAGGGAGCTGCAGGGGGAGCTGCAGGGAGGGAGGGGAGCTGCAGGGAGGGAGGAGGGAGCTGCAGGGAGGGTGGGAGGGAGGGAGGGAGGGAGGGAGGAGCTGCAGGGAGGGAGGGAGGGGAGCTGCAGGGAGAGGAGGGAGGGAGGGAGCTGCAGGGAGGGAGAGCTGCAGGGAGGGAGGAGGGAGCTGCAGGGAGGGAGGGAGGGAGCTGCAGGGAGGGAGGGAGGAGGGAGCTGCAGGGAGGGAGGGAGCTGCAGGGGAGGGAGGGAGCTGCAGGGAGGGAGGGAGGGACGCTGCAGGAGGAGGGAGGGAGGAGCTGCAGGGAGGGAGGGGAGCTGCAGGGAGGGAGGGAGGGAGGGGAGCTGCAGGGAGGGAGGGAGGGAGGGAGCTGCAGGGAGGGAGGAGGGAGGGAGCTGCAGGGAGGGAGGGAGGGAGGGAGCTGCAGGGAGGGAGGGGGAGGGAGGGCGGGCTAGGGGAAGCTGCAGGGAGGATGGAGGGAGGGAGGGAGCTGCAGGGAGGGAGGGTGGGAGGGAGCTGCAGGGAGGGAGGGAGGGAGGGAGCGGCAGGGAGAGGAGGGGGGAGCTGCAGGGAGGGAGGGAGGGAGCTGCAGGGAGGGAGGGAGAGGGGGAGCTGCAGGGAGGGAGGGACTGCAGGGAGGGAGGGAGGGAGGGAGGGAGCTGCAGGGAGGGAGGGAGGGAGGGAGCTGCAGGGAGGGAGGGAGGGCAGGGAGCTGCAGGGAGGGAGGGAGCTGCAGGGAGGGAGGGAGGGAGGGACGTGCAGGGAGGGAGGGAGGGGGAGAGAGCGCAGGGAGGGAGGGAGCTGCAGGGAGGGAGGAGAGGGAGGGAGCTTGCAGGGAGGGAGGGAGGGAGGGAGCTGCAGGGAGGGAGGGAGCTGCAGGGAGGGAGGCTGCAGGGAGGGAGGGGAGCTGCAGGGAGGAGGAGGGAGGGAGCTGCAGGTGAGGGGAGGGGAGGGAGGGAGCTGCAGGAGAGAGGAGGGAGGAGGCGCTGCAGGGGAGGCGGGCGGGAGGGAGGGAGGGGAGGGAGCTGCAGGGAGGGAGGGAGGGAGCTGCAGGGAGGGAGGGAGCTGCAGGGAGGGAGGGAGGGAGGGAGCTGCAGGGAGGGAGGGAGGGGGGAGGGAGGGAGCTGCAGGGAGGGAGCTGCAGGGAGGGAGGGAGCTGCAGGGAGGGAGGGAGGGAGCTGCAGGGAGGGAGGGAGGGAGGGAGCTGCAGAGAGGGAGGGAGGGAGCTGCAGGGAGGAGGGAGGGAGGGAGGGAGGGAGGGAGCTGCAGGGAGGGAGGGAGAGGCAGAGCTGCAGGGAGGGAGGGAGGGAGCTGCAGGGAGGGAGAGCTGCAGGGAGGGAGCTGCAGGGAGGGAGGGAGGGAGCTGCAGGGAGGGAGGGAGGGAGCTGCAGGGAGGGAGGGAGCTGCAGGGAGGGAGGGAGCTGCAGGGAGGGGGAGCTGCAGGGAGGGAGGGAGGGAGCTGCAGGGAGGGAGCTGCAGGGAGGGAGGGAGGGAGCTGCAGGGAGGAGGGAGCTGCAGGGAGGTAGGGAGGGAGCTGCAGGGAGGAGGGAGGGAGCTGCAGGGAGGTAGGGAGGGAGCTGCAGGGAGGGAGCTGCAGGGAGGGAGGGAGCTGCAGGGAGGGAGCTGCAGGGAGGAGGGAGGGAGGGAGGGAGCTGCAGGGAGGGAGTGAGGGAGCTGCAGGAGGGAGGGAGCTGGCAGGAGGAGGGAGGGAGGGAGCTGCAGGGAGGGGAGGGAGGGGAGCTGCAGGGAGGGAGGGAGCTGCAGGGAGGAGGGAGGGAGGGAGGGAGCGGCAGGGAGGGAGGGAGGGAGCTGCAGTGAGGAGGAGGGAGGGAGCTGCAGGGAGGGAGGGAGCGGCAGGGAGGAGGGAGGGAGGGAGCTGCAGGGGAGGGAGGGAGGGAGCTGCAGGGAGGGAGGAGGGAGCTGCAGGGAGGAGGGAGGGAGCTGCAGGGAGGGAGGGAGGGAGCTGCAGCGAGGGAGGGAGGGCTGCAGGGAGGGGGAGTGGCAGGGAGGGAGCTGCAGGGAGGGAGGTGGGAGGGAGCTGCAGGGAGGGAGGGAGGGAGGGAGCTGCAGGGAGGGAGGGAGGGAGGGAGCTGCAGGGAGGGAGGGAGGGTGCTGCAGGGAGGGAGGGAGGGAGCTGCAGGGAGGGAGGGAGGGAGGGAGCTGCAGGGAGGGAGGGAGGGAGGGAGCTGCAGGGAGGGAGGGAGCTGCAGGGAGGAGGGAGGGAGCTGCAGGGAGGGAGGGAGCTGCAGGGAGGGAGGGAGCTGCAGGGAGGGAGGGAGCTGCAGGGAGGGAGGGAGCTGCAGGGAGGAGGGAGGGAGCTGCAGGGAGGGAGGGAGCTGCAGGGAGGGAGGGAGCTGCAGGGAGGGAGGGAGCTGCAGGGAGGGAGGGAGGGAGGGAGCTGCAGGGAGGGAGGGAGCTGCAGGGAGATGGGGAGCTGCAGGGAGGGAGGGAGGGAGGGAGCTGCAGGGAGGAGGGGAACTGAAGGGAGGAGGGGAACTGAAGGGAGGAGGGGAACTGAAGGGAGGGAGGGAGCTGCAGGGAGGAGGGAGGGAGGGAGCTGCAGGGAGGGAGGGAGCTGCAGGGAGGAGGGAGGGAGGGAGTTGCAGGGAGGAGGGAGGGAGGGAGCTGCAGGGAGGGAGGGAGGGAGGGAGCTGCAGGGAGGGAGGGAGCTGCAGGGAGGGAGGGAGCTGCAGGGAGGGAGGGAGCTGCAGGGAGGGAGGGAGCTGCAGGGAGGAGGGAGGGAGCTGCAGGGAGAAGGGGAACTGAAGGGAGGAGGGGAACTGAAGGGAGGAGGGGAACTGAAGGGAGGAGGGGAGCTGAAGGGAGGAGGGGAGCTGAAGGGAGGAGGGGAGCTGAAGGGAGGAGGGGAACTGAAGGGAGGAGGGGAACTGAAGGGGCCAGGTTCCAATGAAAAGAAGAAAGTTCCAAAAAACAGAGAGTTGGGCAGAAGATGGTCCCAGGAATTCAGGGGTGTCAAGGGAAAGGAACAGGAATCTGAACTGCTCCTGTTCAGTGGATTTGAAAGTAAGGAGCAGAGGAAAAGACTCCGAACTAAAGAGAAAAAGCTGCAGGGAGCAGAATCAAGGCAAGGTGGGCTTGCGAGAAGCCAGAAAGTCCGAGGAGACAGCCATTGGTGGGTGACACCTTACTATGGGCCTGTGAAGCAGCAGTGTCCTGCTTGGCGCAGCTGAATACCTGAGAGTGTGTGTGGAGGATGAAGCTTCAACGCATGTTGATATCCAAGGGAGGAGAACATCGGTAGGAGAGCTCAAACCCTTGGTTTGGAGGCAGATCCTTATTGAAGATGTCCAAGTGAAAGCATCATTTGGGAGAAGGTTCCGAGGCGAGTACTTCGAGCGGTGAAATTGGAAACCCTCGGGAGAAAGACCAGTTGGGTCACAGTGTGACAAGCATCTGGGGGGAGTTGATGGGAGATCCATAGCGTCTGCGCTGGGTTGCATCTATCACTTGGTTTCAGAGTGTGGGGTGCCCAACCACAGGTCACCTATTGGTTTACATGGACTGTATACTTAGTGTGAACATTAGAGTATAAGATAGATTTTGTAACTTGTTTTATCCTTAAGAACCTGTATATACTTGTAAAGGTATTGTTGCGGGTGAAGGAATATTGAAATATAGTTAATTTCTCTTGTTTAATAAATTTGAGCAGGCTCATTAGCCCCAGGCAAGGGGAGACACTCCAGATACCAAAGGTCAAGAGAGCAGGATTGTTACCTTAAAATGTGAAATTGGGGGTGCAGTTTCTCAGAATGTGGTTAAAAAAATAGGCAACTTGCATTCTGATAGCGTATTTCATTAACTCCTCATTGATCAGAAAATTCCAGAGAAAGATCCCACAAACAGGAACTAAATAAACAACCAGATGATTTGTTTTATGATGTTGTTTGAAGGTCAAAAATTGACTAGGGAATGGGGGGAATACATAGGTTCTTCTTTGAAATATTGCCGTGGGATCTTTTATATCCACCTAAAAGAGCAAATGGGCCTTGATTCAACTTCTGAATCAAAAGATGACGCCTCCTTCTGTAATGGCAATTACCAGCTTAAGATTCAGGGGTGGAATTCCCAAGAGAAACTAGCTTAAGGAACGGCATCTCATCTCTTGACTCGGCACTCTACAACCTCCTGGACTCAACACTGAGTTCAACAACTTCAGACCATAACGTCTGCCCCATTTTGCTTGGTGGTTTTTTTTTGCTGGTTTGGTATTTTTCTCTTGATCCTTTCTTAATTCCTTTATTTTGTGGTCATCTGGCTGCTATCCTGCCACTCATGCCTCATCTAGAAACATTATTTTTCTTTACTAGTCCTATTACCATTCCCTTTTGCCTTGCACCACCAAACCTTGTCATTTAATCTCTCCTGGCCTCTGTCACCTGCCATGGGTCTTCATCTGACTGAACAGGCTAATCTTTGACCCAATGACCTTTGGGTGCATGGGGCAGAATGTCCCACGAGGTAGTAGGATCCGGAGTGCAGGATTTGCTTCCTTCTCTTTCCCCCTCTGCCGTTGCTCTGTCTCATCATTAAGATGTTGTGACTCAAAGAGTGATGAACCTTGATGGACACGTTATCACCATTTTGAACAATTGTACCAAGCTCCTCCTAGTCATTGATGTCGATGCTGCCACACTTCAAGGAGAGCTTCAGAGTGTCTCTGAAACGTTTTCTTTGCCCTCCCCAGGAATGTTGGCCATTTGAGAGTTGAGAAAAGTTGGGAAGTTTTTTTTTATTCATTCATGGGATGTGGGCGTCGCTGACTGGGCCAGCATTTATTGCCCATCCCTAATTGCCCTTGAGAAGGTGGTGGTGAGCTGTCTTCTTGAACCGCTGCAGTCCATGTGGTGCAGGTGCACCCACACTGCTGTTAGGGAGGGAGTTCCAGGATTTTGACCCAGCAACAGTGAAGGAACAGCGATATATTTCCAAGTCACGATGGTGAGTGACTTGGAGGGGAACTTCCAGGTGGTGGTGTTCCCATGTGTCTGCTGCCCTTGCCCTTCTAGATGATAGTTGTTGTGGGTTTGGAAGATGTTGTCTAGGGAGTCTTGGTGTGTTTCTGCAGTGCATCTTGTAGATGGTACACACTGCTGCTACTGTGCGTTGGTGGTGCAAGGAGTAAATGTTTGTGGATGTCGTGCTTTGTCCTGGACGATGTCAAGGTGGATTTTGGTCAGCCGGATGCAGTGTCCAGTCCATTGAAGTTGATTTTTCAGGGGTTTTGCCTGAATGCTTGTGGACCTGGCTTCAAGAAGGACACTAGCATTTGTTCAATGGCCCTCGCATTGAATCCAGAGGTTGTGGGGGAGTGTTGCTGATGGTATTTCTCCAGCGCTGTTATGTGTCACTGATACACAGTCCAGATCTAAGTGCAGTACAGGAGTGTGGTGACCACAACTGCTCATAGATTCATAGACTCATTGACGTTTACAGTGCAGAAGGAGGCCATTTGGCCCATCGTGTCTGCAACTGGTCAACAAAGATCTGTCTACACTAATCACATTTTCCAATGTTTGGCATATAGCCTTCAAGGCTATGGCAATGCAAGCGAATATCTAAACACTTCTTAAATGTTACGAGAGTTCCTTACTTAACCACACTTTCAGGCGAGTTTCAGACTTCCACCACCCTCTGGGTGAAAAAATTTCTCCTCAACTCCCCTCTTAGCCTTCTACCTCTTACCTTAAATCTATGCTTCCTGGTTATTGACCCCCTTATGAATGGAAAAAGGTGCCTTCCTATCCATCCTATCTATGCCCCTCGTAATCTTATACACCTCTCTCAGGTGCCCTGTCAACCTTCGCTGCTTCAAGGAAAACAGTCCCAGTCTATCCAACCTTTCCTCATAGCTCAGACCCTCCAGCCCAGGCAGCATCCTGGTAAATCTCCTCTGCACCCTCTCCAGTGCAATCACAGGCAAATGCATGGCAGATGCAGTAGAATGTGAAGTTATCCACTTTGGTAGCAAAAACAGGAAGGCAGATTATTATCTGAATGGCTATAAATTGAGAGAGGGGAATGTGCAACGAGACCTGGGTGTCCTTGTACACCAGTCACTGAAGGTAAGCATGCAGGTACAGCAGGCAGTAAAGAAGGCAAATGCTATGTTGGCCTTCATAGTGAGAGTATTTGAGTACAGGAGCAGGGATGCCTTGCTGCAATTGTACAGGGCCTTGGTGAGACCACTCCTGGAATATTGAGTGCAGTTTTGGTCTCCTTATTTGAGGAAGGATGTTCTTGCTATAGAGGGAGTGCAGCGAAGGTTTGCCAGGCTGATTCCTGGAATGGTGGGACTGACATATGAGGAGAGATTGAGTCGATTAGGATTATATTTGCTGGAGTTCAGGAGAATGGAGGGGGTATCTCATAGAAACTTATAACATTCTAATGGGATTAGACAGGGTAGATGCAGGAAGGATGCTCCCGATGGTGGGGGAGTCCAGAACCAGGGGTCACAGTCTGAGGATATGGGGTAGACCATTTAGGACTGAGATGAGGAGAAATTTCTTCACCCAGAGAGTGGTGAGCCTGTGGAATTCACTACCATAGAAAGTAGTTGAGGCCAAAACATTGTATGTTTTCAAGAAGGAGTTAGATATTGCTCTTGGGGCAAAAGGGATCAAAGGGTATGGGGAGAAAGCGGGAGCAGACTATTGAGTTGGATGATCAGCCATGATCATAATGAATCGTGGAGCAGGATCGAAGGGCCGAATGGCCAACTCCTACTCCTATTTTCTATGTTTTCTATGTTGCTATCCTTCCTATAATGCGAATTCCAGAACTGCACGCAGTACCCCAGTTGTGGCCCAACCAGCATTTTATACAGTTCTAGCATAACATCCCTGCTCTTGTATTCTGTGCCTCAGCTAATAAAGGCAAATATCCCATATGCTTTCTCAACCACCTTATCTACCTGCCCTGCTACCTTCAGGGGTCTGTGGATATGCACACCAAGATCCCTCTGATCTTCAGTACTTTCCAGGATACTACTATTCATCGTGTAATCCCTTGCCTCGTTAGCCCTCCCCAAGTGTATTACCAAACACTTTTCAGGGTCGAATTCCATTTGCCATTGCTCTGCCCACCTGACCAGTCCATTGATATCCTCTTGCAGTTTACAGCTATCCTCCTCACTATTTACCACCCTACCAATCTTCGTGTCATCTGCGAACTTCTTGATCATACACCCTACATTCAAATCCAAATCATTTATGCTCACCGCAAACAGCAAGGGCCCCAGCACTGAGCCCTGTGGGACCCCACTGGAATCAGGCTTCCAGTCACAGAAACATCCCTCTACCATCACCCTCTGCTTCCTGCCTCTCTGCCAGTTTTGGATCCAATGTGCCACTTTGCCTTGGATCCCATGGGCTCTTACTTCCTTGACCAGTCTGCCATGAGGGACCTTATCAAAAGCATTGCCAAAGTCCATGTAGACCACATCAGATGTATTACCCTTATTAACACTCCTGGTTACCTCCTCAAAAAATTCAATCAAATTTTTCAAACACAACTTTCCCTTAACAAATCCATGCTGACTCCCTGATTAATCTGTGTCTCTCCAAGTGCAGATATATTCTGTCCTTCAGAATTCTTTCTAATAAATTTCCCACCACCGAGGTTAGACTGACTGGCCTATGACAGTGCTGCTCTGTACACCAGGACTTTAGTTGGCTTGCAGAAGTCTTTGTTGTCAAACACTCACAGCCTTAGTTTGTAGAAGGCTGAGCTGACAGATGATCCGGTGACTTGGATCTCCTCATCAATGGTGACCTTTTGAGAGAGGTGGCTGCCAAGGTATGGGAAGGGCTTAACATATTGCAGGTTCTCTCCGTCAACATGTTAGGGATGTGGAATATTTGGCTGATGAGGCATGGATTGCTGTCTGAGTTTTATTTTGGCAACATTCAAGGACAGGTCAGATCTCTTGTACACAGAGTTGCAGAGATGGAGAGTGGCTTGTACATCTGGTGCAGAGAGGGTAACAACACTGCAGTCCCCCACAAACTGTAGATCATATATGTCTATCGTGGCCAGTTTAGTTTTGGTGTGGAGGTGGCTGAGGTTAAAAGTGTTTCCATCTGGACGATGTTTAATACTGACGCTAGAGAGCAGTTGGTCTTTCATGGGGCCAGTAGCCACTGTCAAGGTAGAAGAGAAATGTAAGTCCCTTACAGTCCAAAATAAGGGGATTTGTAATGGAAAAGAAGGAAATGGTGGAGAAATTAAACAACTGCTTTGGTTCTCTCTTCACAGAGGAAGACACAAATAACTTCCCAGAAATGCTAGGGAACCAAGGGTGTAGTGAGAAGGAGGAATTGAAGGAAATTAGTGGGCAACATTTTCCCCCGGTCGGGCGCGGGTGGGCAGATTCCTGATCAGTGCCCTCGGTTGGGGGTTGGGGGGGGTGGGCACGCCGCCATTTTATGTGGGTGGACCAGTTAAGGCCTGCGGCCCGCTCAGCGTGACGGCCCCTGTGAGGGGTGGGGGATTCCCTGAGCATGCGTGCCAAAGAGCTCAGGTTTGAAAGGTCCAATAAGGAAGTGGAAAGAAATTACTGACATGTCCACTCATGTGCCACTGCCAAATGAGCTGGGACATGTCAATTTCTTTTACTCAAGCATTTAATACAAATTTTAATACCCTCATGAAACCTCATCCTGCCCGTGGATGGAGGTTTCATGATTTTTCAGAAGCCCGCCAGGGCTCCTGGCCTGCCCACCAACCTTAAGGTTGGACAATTCACCATGTTAATTGCTTTTTTAATGGCCTTAATAGGCCTTTGACAATTCAGCTGTGTGCCCGCCGAATTGAAAATCTAATTTGCGTACCGTTACATCTGGACACACGCCCAACGTCATTGAGCGTCATCGAGCAGGCCCCACCACCGGCTCGTCAAACAGAAGATTCTGCCCAGTATCACTAAAGCAATCGTGCTGAGGAAATTAAATGGGACTGAAAGCTGATAAATCCCCAGGGCCCAATAATCTACATCCCAGGGCACTGAAGGAGGTGGCCATGGAAATTGTGGATGCGTTGATTGTCATCTTCTGTAGATTCTGGAACAGTTCCAGCAGATTGGAGAGTGGCAAAAGTAACCCCACTATTTAAAAAAGGAGGGAGGGAGAAATCAGGGAATTACAGAGCAGGCAGCCTAACATCAGTGGTAGGGGAAATGCTAGAGTCTATTATAGAGGATGTGATGATGGGACACTTCGAAAATAGCAACAGGATTAGACAAAGTCAGCATGGATTTATGAAAGGGAAATCATGCTTGACAAACCCACTGGAGTTTTTTGAGGATGTAATTAGCAGAATAGATAAGGGAGAACCAGTAGATGTGGTGTATTTGGATTTTCAGAAAGTTGTTGATAAAGTTCCAAATAAGAGGTTGGTGTGTAAAATTAAAGCACGTGGGAATGGGGATAATATATTGGCAAGGATTGAGAATTGGCTGTCAGTTAGAAGCCAAATGTGAGTCCCTTACAGTCTGAAATTGGGGAGTTTATAACAGAGGACAAGGAAATGGCAGATAAACAGAATGGCAGAATATTATTTAACTGGTGATAGATTAGGAAATGTTGATATACAAAGAGTGTCCTTGTACACCAGTCACTGAAAGCTAGCATGCAGGTTCAGCAAGCAGTTAAGAAGGCAAATGGTATATTGGCTTTCATTGCAAGAGGGTTTTTTGCACAGCAGCAAAGATGTCTTTACTGCAGCTGTACAGGGCCTTGGTGAGACCACGCCTTTTTAAAAATTCATTCATGAGATGTGGGCGTCGCTGACTAGGCCAGCATTTGTTACCTATTCCTAACTGCCCTTGGCATTTAAGAGTCAACCATACTGCTGTGGATCTGGAGTCACATGTAGGCCAGACCAGGTAAAGGCAGCAGATGTCCTTCCCTAAGTGAACCAGATGGGTTTTTACAACAATCGACAATGGTCTCGTGGCCATCATCAGACATTTAAATCCAGATTTTTTATTGCGTTCAAATTTCACCACCTGCCGTGTTGGGATTTGATCCTGGGCCCCCAGAGCAGTTTTGACCTCCTTACCTAGAAAGGATATACCTGCCACAGAGGGATTGCGGTGAATGTTCATCAGACTGATAGCTGGGATGGCAGGAATCTCATATGAGGGGAGATTGGGTCGACTAGGCCTGTATTCACAGGAGTTTAGAAGAATGAGAGGGGATCTCATTGAAATGTATAAAATTCTGACAGGGGTGGACAGACTGGATGCAGGGATGATGTTTCCTCTGGCTGGGGGTCTGGAACAAGGGGGTCACAGTCTCAGGATACCGGGTGGGCCATTTAGGACTTAGATGAGGAGAAACTTCTTCACTCAGAGGGTGGTGAACCTGTGGAATTCTCTACCACAGAAGCTGTGGAGGTCAAGTCACTGAATATATTTAAGAAGGAAGTAGATAAACTCTAAAAGCATCATGGGGTAGGGGGAGAGAGCAGGAGTATGGCATTGATCATATTGAATGGCGGAACAGGCTCAAGGGTCAAATGACCCACTCACGCTCCTATTTTTTATGTTTCTATTGTAAATAGTGTGGGGACTATCACCCAGCCCTGCCCGACTCTTGTCCGGATTTTGATGGTGTCTGTTTCAGATTTCCTACTCAATACAGCTGTAGTCATGTGGTCATGAAGCAATTGCAGGATTGTGATGAAGTTTCTTGGACATCCAAATCTTTGGAGCACAATCCACAGAACCTCACAATTTACTGAGTTAAATGCTTTGAGAATGTTGCTGAATGCAATGAAGATTTCCTGGTTAAAAACAAAAAAACTGCGGATGCTGGAAATCCAAAACAAAAACAGAATTACCTGGAAAAACTCAGCAGGTCTGGCAGCATCAGCGGAGAAGAAAAGAGTTGACGTTTCGAGTCCTCATGACTAGTTCTGTCGAAGGGTCATGAGGACTCGAAACGTCAACTCTTTTCTTCTCCGCCGATGCTGCCAGACCTGCTGAGTTTTCCCAAAGATTTCCTGGTGTTGTTCTCGACATTTTTCTTGGATTTGTTTGGCAATAAAGACCATGTCAGATGTTCCTCTGGAAGGTCGAAAGCCACACTCTATCTTTGGGAGGATTCCCTTAGCCACAGGAAATGGACGATTCAGGAGAATGTGTGTCAGGATTTTCCCAGCTGTGGACAAGAGGGGAAAACCTCGATAGTTCCCACAGCATAATTTATCTCTCTTCTTGAAGATAGTTACTATTGTTACATTCCTGAAGTTAGTTGGGGGGGGGGTGGGTGGTGAGGAGGTGGTGGGGGTGTTGCGGGGGTGGGGGGTGCTGTGGGCATTGAGGGGGCGTAGGATGAGTGAATGGAGTCTTCATGTGAACAGAAGTCCACCAGCTTTGAAGAGCGCAGCTGGAATACCATTGGGGCCAGAGGCTTTGTAGCTCTCCCTCTGTTTGATTGTTTGTTGCTGCTCTCCCATCGATGATGGTTCACTCATGGATTCTACCATGGGGTACTGCGAAATAGCTAGGCTCCAACCCATGTCTCTCTCTCCTGCCCTCCACCCAATCACAGACTTTCCCTTTCATCCCTCTCCCCACCCTCTGCCCTTTCTAACTTTTCACAGCTCTGATGAAAGGTCACACACCTGAAACTCTTGTTTCTCTCTCCACAGATGCTGGCTGACCTGCTGAGTGTTCCCCGTTTTTTTACCTTAAAAATCTATCAGCCTCAATTTTGAGATTTGTCCAATTGACTTGCCAGGCATCATTCTTTTGGGGGGGCAGAGAGTTCTAGATTTTCACTCTCCTTTGTGTGAAGAAATGCTTCCTATCATCAACCCTGAATGGCTTGGCTCGAATTTTGAGGTCCTGCCCCCTTGTTCTAGACTTCCCTCCCCCCACCAGATGAATTAACAAATTGACTCTAAAAAAACACATTGATCAGATCACTGATCAACATTCAAGGAAATGTGGTTCACTTGAACTAGATGCCATTAAAATAAAGGGTATAGTTCTACAGAGGGTGCAGGGGCAGAGGAATTGGGCATACACGCTCGCAAATCATTGAAGGGCAGGCTGAGAAAATGTTTTTTTGCATTCATTCATTCATGGGATGTGGGCTTCGCTAGCTCGTCTAGTATTTATTGCCTATTCCGAATTGCCCTTGAGAAGGTGGTGATGAGCCGTCTTCTTGAACCGCTGTAGCCCATGTGTTAAAAAAGCCCCATACATCATATAGGGCTTTGTAAATAGGGGCATAGAATACATAAGCAAGGAAGTTATGATTAACTTTTAAATAAAAATGGTTCTGCCTTAACCAGAGTGTTGTGTCAAATCCTGGGCACCACACTTTAGAAAGGGTGTGAAGTCATTAGAGAGGGTGCAGAAAAGATCGTGAGAATGGTTCCAGGGATGAGGAGCTTCAGTTATGTAGATAGATTGGAAAGGCTGGAGCTGTTTTCCTTAAGGAAGAGAAGATTGAGAGGAGATTTGTTAGAGATATTCAAAATTACGAGGGGGTTCAGACAGAATAGATGGGAGAAGCTTTCCATTGGCAAAAGGGTTGAGAACCAGAGGACACTGATTGAAGGTGATTGGAAAAAGAAGCAACATGAGGAAACATGTTTTTACACAGTATGTGGTTAGGATCTGGAATGCATTGCCTGAGAGTGTGGTGGAGGCAGGTTCAATTGTGGCATTAAATAGGGAATTGGATTATTACCTGAAAAGGAAGAATGTACCGAGCTACAGGGAGAAGGCAGGGAGTGGCACTTGGTGAATTATTCCTTTAGAGAGCCAACACACATACAACGCACCAAATGGTCTCCTTCTGTGCTGCAATCATTCTGTGATTCTGTGAACTGGATAGCTCTTTCAAAATGCTGACATAGACATGACGGGTTGAATGGCCAATGCCAACTCAATCACGGACATTTTTTGGGTTCAAGAGAAACATAAAGGCACTGGGTGATTTTTGCTCTTCCTTCTTTTTACGAACATGTAAAAATGATGGGCAGGAAAAGACTATCTGTCCCTGACCCACATGGTGCTGGAGTTTGAAACAGTTGCAGAACAGGAACTGGGTAATTATAGGAACTTAAGAACAAGAGAAGGCCATTCAGCCCAACGAGCCTGCTCCGCCATTCAATACGATCATAGCTGATTGGACACTTCAATGACTTTTACCCACACTATCTCCATAACCCTTTACATTATTGTTAATCAGAAATCTATCAATCTCTACCTTAAACATACTCAATGATTGAGATTCCACAGCCCTCTGGGGTACAGAATTCCAAAGATTCACAACCCTCTGAGTAAAGAATTTCTCCTCATCTCGGTCCCAAGAGGCTTCCCTTATTTTGAAATTTTGTCTCCTGGTCCTAGACTCCCCAGCCAAGGGAAACATCTTACTTGCATCTACCTTGTCTATTCCTTTAAGTATTTTGTAGGTTTCAATGAGATCATCTCTCATTCTTCGAAACTCTAGAAAATACAGGCCCAGCTTCCCCAACCTCTCTTCATGAAACAATCTGGCCATCCCCGGAAAAAGCCTGGTGAACCTTCATTGCCCTCCCTCTATGGCAATAATATCCTTTCTGAGATAAGGGGACCAAACTGCACATGACAGTCCAGGTGCGGTCTAACCAAGCTTCTATACAATTGAAGCAAGACTTTGCTACTCCTGTACTCGAATCCTCTTATCATAAAGGCGAACATTCCACTAGCCTTCCTAATAGCTTGCTGCACCTACATGTTAGCTTTCAGTGACTTCTGGACAAGGACACCCAGTTCCCTTTGTACACTTTCTAATCTCTTACCATTTAGGAAATACTCTGCACATCTGTTCCTTCTACCAAAGTGGATAACCTCACATTTTTCCACATTATATTCCATCTGCCATGTTCTTGCCCACTCACTAAGTCTGTCCAAATCCTTCTGTAGCTGCTTTACATCTTCCTCACAACACTCATTCCCACCTAGCTTTGTATCATCCGCAAACTTGGAAATATTACATTTGGTCCCCAAATCCAAATCATTGATATATATTGTGAACACCTGGGGCCCAAAAATGATCCTTGTGGTACCTCACTAGTCACAGCCTGCCAACGTGAGAGTGACCCATTTATTCCTTTTCTCTGCTTTCTGCCTGTTAGCCAATCCTTCATCCATGCCAGTAAATTGCCTCCTGTCCCATGTGCTTTTAGTTTGACAATCAACCTCCTGTGGGGAACCTTATCAAAAGCCTTCTGAAAATCCAAGTATACTAAGTCCATTGACTCTCCTTTATCAATTTTGTTTGTAAGATCCTCAAAAAACTCCAATAAGTTTGTCAAACATGATTTCCCATGCGCAAATCCACGCTGATTATGCCCAATCAGATCATGATTATCCAAGTATCCATTTATCACATCCTTTATAAAAGATTCTAGCATTTTCCCTACCACTGATGCAAGGCTAACAGGTCTGTAGTTCTCTGTTTTCTCTCTCTCTCCCTTAAATAGTGGAGTGACATTTACTACCTTCCAATCTTCAGGGACCATCCCAGAATCTATAGAATTTTGGAAAATGATCACCAATACATCCACTATCTCTATAACCACCTCTTTCAACACTGGGATGCAGAATATCAAGTCCCAGGAACTTATCAACTTTCAATCCCATTAATTTCTCCAATACAACCTTCTTACTTACGCTAATTTCCTTCAACTCCTCATTCTCCTTAGCCCCTTAGATCTCTAAATCTGGGAGATTTCCTGCATCTTCCTCAGTGAAAACAAACACAAAGTAATCATTTAGCTTCTCTGCCATTTCTCTATTCCCCATTATGAATTCTCCTGACTCTGCCTGTAATGGACCCACATTTGTCTTAGCCAAATAATTCCTCCTTAAATACCTATAGAAGCTTTTACAGTCCATTTTTATGTTTTTTGCCAGATTGCATTCATATTCTATTCTCCCTTTCTTTACCAGTTTTTTGGCTTCATTTGCTGTATTGCTGTATATCGGAAGAGGCAATATTTGCAGGGTTATATGGAAAAGGCAGGGGAGTGGCACTAGCTGAGGTGCTCTTGCAGTGATCCAGCAGGGACATGATGGGTTGAATAGCCTCCTTCTGTGAGCTGACTATTCTATGATTCTAACTTCATTCTATTTTTAACTCTGTGCTGTATCTGCCCTGGGAATGTTTGTTGGGGTAGTGTAGAGGGAGCTTTCCTCTGTATCTAACCCCGTGCTGTACCTGCCCTGGGAGTGTTTGATGGGGACAGTGTAGAGGGAGCTTTACTCTTTATCTAACCCCGTGCTGTACCTGTCCTGGGAGTGTTTAATGGGGTTAGCGTAGAGGGAGCTTTACTCTGTATCTAACCCCGTGCTGTACCTGTCCTGGGAGTGTTTGATGGGGACAGTGTAGAGGAAGCTTTACACTGTATCTAACCCCGTGCTGTACCTGTCCTGGGAATGTTTGATGAGGACAGCGTAGAGGGAGCTTTACTCTGTATCTAACCCTGTGCTGTACCTGTCCTGGGAGTGTTTGATGGGGACAGTGTAGAGGGAGCTTTCCCCTGTATCTAACCCTGTGCTGTACCTGCCCTGGGAGTGTTTGATGGGGACAGTGTAGAGGGAGTTTTACTCTAATATTTGTTAGTGTTAGTTTTACAGTGATTTAGGTGGTGACCAGGCTGGTCATGTGCTATGTGCCTCTTTCACCACAGCTGTTGAATGGCGACGAGGAGAGAGGAGAGAGAGAGAATGGGTCGAAAACACTGATGACAATCATTTCAAACAGTTTGAGTCTCACTTTTTGATGTTTGCCTCTTTTAAAATCTCACCATCAATCCTTGTGACAGGACATTAGCTATTTCAAAAGGTTTTGAGAATGCTGCGGTTTCAGAGAATGAGAACCACTAATTACATTGTGCCAAACTGTAAAGGAGTTACAAGTGCTGACTCACAGACAGTTTATTTTTTCGTAAACCAAGATGCCTGCTTGGCTGAGCTGAAACAGATTAACATCTGCAGCTTGAAAATTCCTCACTTTTTTTGCCATTTGATTGAGCAAAGAAAACTTCAGGCTTGTCTCTTTATCGTTGCTCTTATTGTACCTTAACTGGACTTCGAAGGGCTGCTGAGCTCACTAAAGGTCAAGGTCAGAGACCCTCCCGTGACCAGAATCAAACTTGACACTGAGGAAGATGTTTGTGTTTGTTGGAGACCAATCATCACGAGTGCAGAACTCATTGCAGGAGGATAACCAGAGAACCGACGTGCCTTTGGAGTGGGGTGCCTTCAGCCAAATAGACTTTAAGCTCTGGAACTGCTTCCTTAAATCTCTTTGCCTCTCTACCCTTCTATTTTAAAATGTTCCTTAAAACAGACATCTTTATTCAAGCTTTTGGCCATCTGTCCAAGTATCTCCTGAGGTAGCTTGCTGTCAAACTTTGTTTGATAATCATTCCTCTGGCATCTGGGGATGTTTTAATATGTTAAAAGGCGCTGTATAAATGCAAGCTGTTATTGCTGTAACTAGATTTCTTTCAGTAAATGAAAACAGGGAACGTGAGTAATTTGAGACACGATGTGTGGTGAGTGCTTAAGAGAAACAGGTGACTTTGGGTCTATAGCTCCCATGTCTCTCCAACTCTGGCATTTACTCCATTGAACTTATGAACTCAGAAACCCGTGCCGTTGAGTTCAGTTTAAATGGCATCATGAATGCCGAAATAGATAGCGTTGCCATGGGATCCCCTCTAGGCTCAGCTCTCGCTAATGTTTGGCCGGTTTCCTTGAGAAACGTGTTTTCGATTTCTAACCCCTAACCTCCCGTCCTGCCCATATTTCCGATACCTCGATGATACGTTCGCACTCTTTGAAGCTGCAGATGCATGTAAGAATTCACTTACACACCTTGGCACGCTCTACACACCTTGGCACGCTTGATCCCACCCTCAAATACACTTTTGAGGTGGTGCAGTCTAACAAGCTCCCTTTCCTCGATGTGCTAGTTGAGAAATCTGGGAATGGGTTCTCCACTACTGTCTACCACAAGGCTACCTTCACTGGTTAATATACAAGTTGGGATTCGTATAGTTCCATGTGCTATAAGTTTGGCCTTATCAGCAATCTTGTAAACAGGGCCCTGGCCATTTGCTCACCTTGTAAGCTTGATGCAGAAATAGAGCACATCAAAGCCATCCTGTGGGACAATGGCTATCCTGATCAGATCACTGTTCAATATATATCGCAAAATGGTCAAAAGCCACCACTTTCAGAACTAAGAAGTGCCCAATGTATCTAAAGTTACCCTGGAAAGGCAAAGTATCTAAAAAAATTTGAACAACAGGTTTCATGCTGCTACGATACACTATGGGAGTGGTATTTTCCATGAACAGAATGTTGCCATCAGTCCAGAAAGATGTTATACTTACCACACAATTGAGCAAGGTTGTGTATGAATTTCATTGCTGTTATGATACCAGGTGCGTAGGCGTACGTTCCAGAGATTGGCTGACTGATCAAACAGCGTGTCCCTTCGGTTATTCATAATAGGCAGATTACAGACTATACTCAAGCAGCCCACGCTTGCCTAAACCAAAACAAAATGACTACTGTTAGAGGTGATTCCATGATTAGGCAGCATTTGATCAACAATCCTGAGTGTGCTAATAGCTACACTAACAACCAATTTAAGATAATCAGTCGAGCTTGTAACATGACTCATTTACACTTGCTAGAAATGTCAGACATTCATACACAGGGACCCATTCTCTGCAAACAAAAGGAATATGTTCAACCTTGCACCTTTTTTGAATTACCCAGGAGCTTGGGGAGCCTGTAATTCCCCGGTCCTTTCTCCACGGCAATGTCTTGACCAATCAGAGTCCGACAGGAAATAAATTGTTGCGGTTAATGGGTGTTTTTCAAATTGGGGGAAGATTTATAGTAGAGTTCCCCAGGGGTCAGTGTCAGCTCCAATCACCACCCTGTATAATATTTTTGGTATTGATTAACTAATACAGAATAAGTAATAACTCTGCAGAGGTCTATAAAACACAATTGTTTTGGAACACATCTTATTGTTCTGGCTACAACTTCCACAAAGTTGCATGAAAGAGTAAATCATGTGATGTTGCATCACTTCCTATAATGATGTACACAGTTTCTGATTAGCATATTGAACAGTTAGAGTTAACCCATTGTACTATATCTCCCTTTAATCCCTGACTCCCATTACTATATTGCAAAGATCGAACAAACCACAACTTTAAATTCTGGTGTGTTGCATTCCTTAAACTTATTTTCTTCCCTCAGATTCTCTCCTCTCCTGGTTGAAGGTCTGTCAGGTAGCATGCCTTGTGATGATTGTCACTGTTCCACATCTGGCTGGAGCAATATTTGTCCTCTTTCACTCTCACTTTGTCTAAGTCGTCAGTTTGTACTTGTAGCATGAGTGTGTGTGGGAAAGTAGGGAGTTGAGTTCTCAGTCTTCTGTCCATTAAGAGTTCACATGGTGCTTGGCCGTTTTGGAGTGGAGTTGAATGAAAGCTCAGAACTACTCATCTTTCTTCTTTAGTAATACTTTCACTGTACGGACTCCTTTTTCAGCTTCTCCATTGGCTTGAGGGTATCTTGGTGAACTGGTATTGTGGACAAATCTATATGATGCCATGAACTCTTTAAAGTATTCATTGGTAAACTGCAATCCATTGTCAGAGATTACAAGGTCCGGGATCCCATGCTCTGCAAAAATCTCCTTCAATGATGCAATCACTTCTTCAGAAGTGTGACCCTGCAGTTGTTTGACTTCTATCCATCTAGAGCAGTAGCTTACTACGATCAAGAAAATTGTACCTCGTAGTCCATCCCAAAACATTCCCATGGTCTTGATGGGAAAGAAGATAATATCAACAGCTCTCTTGTCTCCTGATGATGAATAGCACAAGTAATGCAGTTTGGCTTTCAGTGACTTTGAGAAACTTGGCCACCAAGTGAAGGGACTTCCTGTAGCTCAATGTTTTATGATGCTCAGATGTTCTTGGTGCAGCTGTTGCAGTATGTTAAGCCTCAGAATTCTCAGAATGAACAATCTCTCATCATAGTTGAGTAAATCATCAATTACACAGAGGTGTCCTCTCTGTTCATAACTCTACCTGAGAATGAGATTGTGTGGCATGTATGCTGGCCGTCCTTTGATGCAGTATTCTCTGACCTGAGTACACCCTTTATTAGATTCCTGTGCATCTCTGATTTCATTCAGCCACTGAGTTGTTTCTGGTAGAGTTGTGGCTGTTGTTGATTCAAAGGTTTCTACCTTTTCAAAAAAGGGCTACATCACTTTGTTCAGTTCTTGTCACTGGGAGAAGGGACAAAGCATCTACTCCACTCTGCTGTTGTTCAAGAACATACTCTGTTTTTACATCAAACCTCATCATCCTCAGTCAGAACTGTTGTACTTGTAGAGGCATTTTTTGCTAACTCCTTAGAATTTAAGAGCATCACGAACGGTTTGGGGTCTGTCTCTATTTTGAAGTAGAGACCCAGAACATAATCTGTGAACTTTTCACAAGCTAATATAGCAGATGGTGTTTCTTCCTCTATCACTGTATATCTCAGTTCAGCCTCTGTCAGCGAACAGGATGTGCAGTAAACTGGTCTACACTTTCTATCCATCTGTATCTGAAAGAGAACAGCTGCCAGTCCCGTAGAAGATGTATCTACAGCAATGATAGTGGGGAGCTAAGATAACAGATCACAGCATCTCTTTGATTTTCTCAAAAGACCTCTCTTGTGCTTCTTCCCAGCACCATGTATTGCCTTGTCGTAAAAGTGGCTCAATGATGACAGCTAGGCTGGGCAAGAATTTCCGAACTTGGTTTGTCATAGACATGAATTCCTGGAGCTCAGTCAAGTAACAAGGACCTGAAAACTCCTTGATTGCTCTTGTCTTTTGTGGATGAACTCTGATGCCAGGTGCATCCCCAATATGCGCAAGGAACTTGACAATCGGCTATGACAATTTGCATTTGTTGTTGAGTGTAAGTCCTGCTTCCTGGAGGCATTGCAGCACAGCTTGCATTCTAGTATCACGTTCTGCCTGAGAGGATCTGTGGATCAGGATCACATCCATTTGACATACGACTCCATCCAGCCTTCTGGGATACCTGGCATTGCCTTCTGGGAGATTTCTGGCACTTATGTAATGCCAAAGGGTAATCTGTAGAAGCAAACAGAGTAATGAATGTTGTGAGCAACTTAGATTCCTCATCGAGGGGTAGTTGCCAAAATCCACTATTTGCACCTAGTTCTGTGAAGATTGAACTCTTTCTCAATTTAGCTAAGCTCCCATCCACAGACATCACAGGATAAACTCCATGTTGAACTGTTTTGTTCAGCTGTGTAAGGTCTGTGCAAATCCTGACAGATCGGTTGGGTTTTGGAACTGGGACCATTCCTGAGCATCAGCTTGTTGGTTCTGTTCCGGGTGAAATTAGCCCCTGCTTTAACAAAGAGTCAATTTCCTTCTTTACTTCAGGTACCTTCAGCTCTCCTAGTCCTGTGAACAGCTATGATTTGAGCTGATCTTCTTGGTTTTCCAGTTCCTCGACTCTGCGAATCAGATTCAAGGTACAGGCCTTCCAACTCTGGTTCTTAATCATATGCTGTGATTTCTTTCTCTCGATGTTGGAGGGTTGCATTCAGTTCTCCTATGACATGTAGTTCTATCCCTCGCAATCCATATAGTTTTTTGCAAGACAGTTGAAGTGAGCTTCTCTCCAGTCATGGTTCAGCATCAGAAAGAACCCAAACTGCTGCATCTGTGTCTAATTTAAAATGCATCATGTTCCTTCTTCTAGGATCTCAGCACTCCAGTAGCTTCAGTTCCTGGACCTTTCCAAGGAAATATCAAGATATCATCTACTTCATGAACTTGCCACCTTATGAAAGCTTCCCTTTGTGTGGATTGTACAGGCTTCTTGATATGCACGCAGTCTGCAAGTGGCCCATCTTTCTGCTGGATGCTCTAGCTGCCTCCCATGCATTTCTTTGGAACAGCTTCTCCTTTTTCATGTGGTTTCACTGCTTTGAGATAGGGTTCTCCCTGTCACCGCAAACCACAGATTGATTCTGTTCCCTGACCTCAGCTTGTCTGTGCAGTTGGATTGCCTTTGCTAAGGTTAGATCATCTCTTGACAGCAAGTGGTCAGACAAGGCATCATCAGCACTCTCATGATGATTCTGTCTCTGATCAGTTCACCTTTCAAGCTGTCATACTCACAGTCCTCTACAGGTCTATACAGGTCATTTATAAATGTATCAACTCTTTCAAATTGATTTGTTAAATGTAACCCACTCAGCAATGGCGTTCTTTCTCAGATTGAAGTATGCATCAAATGCTTTGATTACTTCATTGTATGTGGCTTTTTCCTTATCTATACCCTGCCTGACAAGGATATCATCTGCACAGTCACCCATTGCATTTAACAGCGTACTGACCTGCTCACTGCTCACCTTCACAACAAGGCCCAACATGGTTCAATATCTGGTAAATCCCCAATACAAATTCAACCATGCTTCTGCTTCATTAAGCCCTGCAACCTTCTCGAAGCTTTCGGAAAGGGTGGAAACATTCCTACAACTATTCTTTCGCTTGTTGCCACCACATAGTATTCTTGGCATTGTTCAATGAATTCAGAATATATAATGAGCCTGCAGAGGCCTATAAAAAATTAGGTTTATTGGAACACATCTTACTGTTCTGGCTGCATCTTCCATGAGGTGGCATCAACCAGCAAATTATGTGATGTTGCATCAATTCCTGTGTCCCAGTGTATTCCCAGTGAGGGGAAATTTCCTTCAGAAATAGGATGCTGGGTGAAGGTGGCATCAAGAGATTTGCTCAATGTCTTGGTTACAGGACAGATACAACTTGGACAATTTTTTCTGAAACCAAATTGGTGAGCAGACAAGCAACGTCCCACTAATGAAATCTTGTGCCATTGCTGTGGTTTTCACGAGGTTTACAGTGGCAAGTGTGTCCCCTATCTCTCAGTGAGTAGAACAGCCAAGTCTGTGTCAAAAGGTTGAGGGTTCAAGCCCCACTTCGAGGGTTTGAGCACATAATCCAGGCTAACACTCCTGTTGCTGTACTGAGGGAGTCCTGCCCTGTCAAAGATGCCATCTTTTGGATGAGACATTAAACCAAGGCCCTTGTTTACTTAACCAGGTGGATGTTAAACAATCCTCTCCCAATAGCATTGCTTCTGGGCATCATTGTTTCATAGAAACATAGAAGCATAGAAACTAGGAGCAGGAGTAGGCCATTTGGCCCTTTGAGCCTGCTCCGCCATTCAATATGATCATGACTGATCCTCTATCTCAACACCATATTCCTGCTTTCTCTCCATGCCCCTAATATCCAAAAAATTATCAATTTCTTTCTTGAATATACTGTGACCCAGCCTCCACAGCCTCTGTGGTAGAGAATTCCACAGGTTGACCACCCCCGAGCGAAGAAATCTTTCCTCATTTCAGTCCTAAATGGCCTGTCCCTTATCCCTTATCCTGAGACTGTGGCTCCTGGCTCTAGACTCCCCAACGAGGGGAAACATCCTCCCTCTATCTAGTCTGTTTAGCCCTGTTTGAATTTTATATGTTTCAATGAGACCCCCTCTCATTCTTCTAAACCCTGGTGATTACAGGCCCAGTCAAACCCACCTCTCCTCATACAAAAGTCCTGCCATCCCCGGTATCAGCCTAATTCGCTACATTCCCTTTATGGTGAATATAACCTTTCTTAGGTAGGGAGACCAAAACTGCATGCAATACCCCAGGTGTGGTCTCACCAAGGCCTTGTATAACTGCAGTGAGACATCCCTACTTCAGAACTGAAATCCTCTTGCAATGAAGGCCAACATACCATTTGCCTTCCTAATTGCTTACTGCACTTGCCTGTTTACTTTCAGTGACTGGTGTACAAAGACACCCAGATCCCTTTGTACATCCACATTTCCCAATATATCACCATTTAAATAATACTCTGCCTTTCTGTTTTTCACACCTAAGCATATAACTTCACATTTATCCACATTATACTGCATCTGCCATGTGTTTGCCCACACACACAACTTGTCTAAATCGCCCTGAAGCCTCTTTGCATCCTCCTCGCAACCCCACCCAGTTTTGCGTCATCAGCAAACTTGGAAATATTGCATTTGGTTTCCTCATCCAAGCCATTTATATATATCATGAATAGCTGGGGCCCAAGCACTACTAGTACACCACTAGTTACTGCCTGCCAACCAGAAAAAGACCCATTTATTCCCACTCTCTGTTTACGGTCTGTCAACCAATTCTCAATCCATGCCAGCATATTACCCCCGATCCCATGGGCTTTAATTTTGCCCACTAGCCTCTTATGTGAGACCTTATCAAAAGCCTTCTTGAAATCCAAATACACCACATCCACTAGTTCTCCCTTATCAATTCTACTAGTAGATTAGTTAGTATGATTTCCCTTTCATAAACCCATGCTGACTTTGTCTAATCCCGTTAATTCTTTCCAAATGTCTGGTTACCATGTCCTTTATAATAGTCTAGCATTTTCCCCACACTGATGTTAGGCTAACTGGTCTCTAATTCTCTGTTTTTTCTCTCCCTCTTTTTTTAAATAGTGGGGTTATATTTACCACCCTCCAATCTGTAGGAACTGCACCAGAGTCTATAGAATTTTGGAAGATGACCAACAATGCATCCAATATTTCCAGGGCCACTTCCTTTAACACTCTGGGATGTAGATTAGCAGACCCTGGGGATTTTTCAGCCTTTAACCCCATTAATTTCTCTAGTACCATTTCTTTCACTAATTCTGTTTTTCTTCAATGCCTCCCTTTCACTAGACCACTTGGTTCTCTAACATTTCTGGGAAATTATTTGTGTCCTCTTTTATGAAGACAGAACCAAAATACATGCTCAATTCTTCTGCCATTTCTTTGTTCCCCATTATAATTTCTCCCCGTTTCTGACTGTAAGTGACATTTGTCTTCAGTAATCTTTTTCTCTTGACATATTTATAGAAGCTTTTGCAGTCAGTTTTTATGTTCCCTGCAAGTTTACTCTCATACCACCATTTTCCCCTCCTTGATCAATTTTTTTTGTCCACTTTTGCTGACTTCTAAACTGCTCCAAATTCTCAGGCTTGCTGCTTTTTCTGGAAATTTTATGTCTCCTCTTTGGATCTAATACTATTTCTAATTTGTTTCCTAATCCATGGTTGAGCCACCTTGCCTGTTTTATTGCTGTGTCAGACAGGAATGAATAACTGTTGTAATTCATGCATACATTTCTTAAATATTAGCCATTGCCGATCCACTGTCAACCCTTTCAGCAAGGTTCCCCAACACATCATTGTCAACTAGCACCTCATACCCTCGTAGTTCCCTTTATTTAGATTCAGGACCTTAGTTTCAGATTCAACTTCTTCACTCTCCATCTTAATGATCCTTTTATTGTCGCTCTTCTCCAAGGGACCTCACACAACATTAATTAATCCTTTCTCATTGCACAATACCCAGTCTAGGATAGCCTGCTCTCTAGTTGGTTGCTCAATGTAATGGTCTAAAAAACCATCACGTACACACTCCAGGAAATCCTCCTCCACAGTATTATTGCTAGTTTGGTTTGTCCAATCTATATTTTTTTTAATTCATTCATGGGATGTGGGCTTTGCTGGCTGGGTCAGCATTTATTGCCCATCCCTAGTTGCCCTTGAGAAGGTGGTGGTGAACTGTCTTCTTGAACCGCTGCAGTCCATGAGGTGTAGGGACACCCACAGTGCTGTTGGGAAGGGAGTTCCAGGATCTTAACCCAGCGATAGTGGAGGAACGGCGACATATTTCCAAGTAGGAATGTTGAGTGACTTGGAGGGGAGGTTCCAGGTGGTGATGATCCCATTTATCTGCTGCCCCTGTGCTTCTAGGTGGTAGTGGTCATGTGTTTGGAAGGTGCTGTCTAAGGAGCATTGGTGAATTCCTGCAGTGCATCTTGTAGATGTGGTGCCAATCAAGTGGGCTGCTTTGTCCTATACGGTGTCCAGCTTCTTAAGTGTTGTAGGAGCTGCACTCGTCCAGGCAAGTGGGGAGTATTCAATCACACTCCTGAATTATCCCTTGTAGGCGGGGGACAAGCTTTCGGGAGTCAGGGGGTGAGTTACTCGTCACACGATTCCTAGCCTCTGACCTGCTCTTGTAGCCACAGTATTTATATGGCTAGTCCAGTTCAGTTTCTGGTCAATGGTAATCCCCAGGATGTTGACAGTGGGGGATTCAGTGATGGTAATGCCATTGAATATCAAGGGGTGATGGTTGGATTCTCTGTTGTTGGAGATGGTCATTGTCTGACACTTGTTTGACACGAATGTTACTTGCCACTTGACAGCCCAAGCCTGGATATTGTCCAGGTCTTTCTGCATTGGGACATGGACCGCTTCAGTATCTGAGGAGTTGTGAATGGTTCTGAACATTGTGCAACCATCAGTGAACATCCCCTCTTCTGACCTTATGATGGAAGGAAGGTCATTGATAAAGCAGCTGAAGATGGTTGGGCCTAGGACACTACCCTGAGGAACTCCTGCAGTGATGTTCTGGAGCTGAGATGACTGACCTCCAATAACCACAGACATCTTCCTTTGTGTTAGGTATGACTCGAGCTAGTGGAGAGTTTCCCCCTGATTTCCATTGACTCCAGTTTTGCTAGGGCTCCTTGATGCCACACTTGGTCAAATGTTGTCTTGCTGTCAAAGGCAGTCACTCTCACCTCAACTCAGGAGCTCAGCTCTTTTGTCCATGTTTGAACCAAAGCTTTAACGAGATCAGGAGCTGAGTGGCCCTGGCAGAACCCAAACTGGGTGTCAGTGAGCAGGTTATTGCTAAGCAAGTGCCGCTTGATAGCACTATTGATGACCCCTTTCATTACTTTACTGATGATGGAGAGTAGACTGATGGGGCGGTAATTGGCTGGATTGGATTTGTCCTGCTTTTTGTGTGCAGAACATACCTGGGCAATTTTTCACATAGCTGGGTAGATGCCAGTGTTGTAGCAGTACTGGAACAGCTTGGCTAGGGGTGCAGCAATTTCTGGAGCTCAAATCTTCACCATTATTGCTGGAATGTTATCAGGGCCCATAGTCTTTGCAGTATCCTGTGCCTTCAGCCGTTTCTTGATATCATGTGGAGTGAACTTAATTGGCTGAAGACTGGCATCTGTGATGCTGGGGACCTCCGGTGGAGGCTGAGTTGGATCATCCACTCGGCACTTCTGGTTGAAGATTGTAGCGTGTGCCTCAGCCTTATCTTTAGCACTTATGTGCTGGCCTCCTCCCATCATTGACGATGGGGATATTTATGGAGCCATCTCCTCCAGTGAGTTGTTTAATTGTCCACCACCAATCATGAATGGATGTGGCAGGACTTAGATCTGATCCGTTAGTTGCGGGATCGCTTAGCTCTGTCTATCACTTGCTGCTTACGCTGTTTGGCACACAAGTAGTCCTGTATTATAGTTTCACCAGGTTGACACCTCATTTTTACGTATGCCTGGTGCTGCTCCTGACATGCCCTCCTGCACTCTTCATTGAACCAGGGTTGATTCCCTGGCTTGATGGTAATGGTAGAGTGGGGGATATGCCGGGCCATGAGGTTACAGAGAGTGTTCGAGTACAATTCTGCTGCTGCTGATGGCCCACAATGCCTCATGGGTGCCCAGTCTTGAGTTGCTAGACCTGTTCGAAATCTATCTCATTTAGCATGGTGGTAGTGCCACACAACATGATGGACAATATCCTCAGTGAGAAGGCGGGACTTCATCCACACAATGACTGTGCAGATTCCTACCAAACTGTCATGGACAGATGCATCTTGCAGCAGGTAGGTTGGTGAAGATGAGGTCAAGTATGCTTTTCCCTCTTGTAGGGTTCCTGCACCACCTGCCACAGACCCAGTCTTGCAGCTATGCTTCCTCCAAGTGGTCTTCAACATGGAGGAGCACTGATTCATCAGCTGAGGGAGGGCAGTACGTGGTAATCAGCAGAAGGCTTCCTTGGACTCCCTCCTGACTGTATACCATTGTCTGCTGGGTCTGTCCTGCTAGTGGAATAGTGACGGTGGAATCTCGGACATTATCTGTTAGGTACGATTCCATGAGGATGACAATGTCAGGTTGTTGCCTGTGAGACAGCTCTTAGCACTAGTCCCCAGAGGTTAATAAGGAGGACTTTGTAGGGTTGACTGTGATTGCCGTTTCTGGTGCCTAGATGACGGGTGGTCTGTCATTCCTTTTTTGTGTCTTTGAAGGGGTTTGCTAGAATTAAGAGTCAAAACATTTGCTGTAGGTCTGGAGTTGTGTGTAGGCCAGACCAGGTAAGGAATAGCAGATTTCCTTCCCTAAAGGGCATTGGGCTTTTATAATCGTTTCATGGTCATCATTGCACTTTTAATTCCAGATTTTTATTGAGTTCAAATTCCACCATCTGCTGTGGTGGGATTTGAACCCAGGTCCCCAGAGCATTACCCTGGCCTAACAGCAATACCACTACTCCATCACCTCCCCCATAGAGATGTAGATTAAAGTCACCCATGATTACAGTTGTACCCTTATTGCGTGCATCTCTAATTTCCTGTTTAATACCTTCCCTTACATCTCCGTTACTGTTTGGGGGCCAATAGACAACCCCCACCAATGTTTTCTGCCCCTTGGCGTTTCTTATCTCCACCCAAACATCATGATTTTCCGAGCCAATATCCTTCCTCACTATTGCATTGATTTCCTCCTTTACTAACAATGCTACCCCACCTCCTTTCCTTATTTGTCCGTGTCCTTCCTAAATATTGAATAACTCTGGATGTTCAGTTCCCACCCTTCTTCACCCTGCAGCCGTGTCTCCGTTATATCTATTTGCATTCTTAACTCATCTACCTTATTGCGAATGCTCTGCGCATTAAGATACAATGCCTTTAGACTTGTCTTTTTAACCTTGTTAGTCATCTTAGCTTTTATTTTGCACTATGAGCCCACTTGATTTTTGCCCTTGTTTTTTCTGCCTTCCACTTTTGCTCCTTACTTTTCTGTCTTTTGTTTCTATCCTTGTTTCCCTCTCCTCTGTCTCCCTGCTCAGGTTCCCATCCCCCTGCCATTCTAGTTTAAACCCTCTCCAAAAGCACTAGCAAACACCCCCCACCAGGGAGGCAACTTACCATCCTGGAGTCTCTTTTGCAGCCGCAGAAATGCCTGTCTGTTCCCCTGACTATTATCATCGTCTAAAATGAACGACCAAGAGGAGATACATCTCAATGCTGTTCAGGGAGCCTTGTTATATCCCAAACTGTTGCTGCAGTCATTTGAGGGTATGTAGGATCCCATGTTTGATGCCTTACCTCTGAGTTGGTTAATCTGCATCTGAGTGGTGAGATAGACACAAACTGAAGGGAAACAATCAGAGGCCTAATCACCAGCTAGTATGGCAATCCCTCAATTTTCAAATTCACATTATGTTCAAATCCCTCCTTGGCCCCACCCTCCCTATCTCTTGTTACCTCCCCCTATTTATAATCCTTTGAGATCGCTGCGTTGCTCTAATTCTGGTCTCTTGATTATCCTTGATTTCCATCACTCCACCATTGGCAGCCATGCCTTCAGCTGCCTGGGCCAGTAACTCTGGAATTCCCTCCCTAAACCTGTCTCCCCTCTCTGCTCAGTTAAGACAGTCTATAAAATGTGCCTCTTTGAAGAAGCTTTTGGCTACCTGTCTTAATATCTCTTTATGTAGTTTGTGTAGTATAAATGGTTAACAGATGGGAGATGCTAGTGTATGACATAGATGATGATGTACCACTGACATTAGTCAGTGATCTGTTAGACTCAAGAGAGAGAGGCTGAAATCATGCCTAGGAGCAATGTGCCTATTGTGTAACCTGTTTAGGTGTAGTACCAATAAACATGTGGTAAGCAGATGCCAGAGTGTGTCTACTGTCTGTCTAAGAACCTAGTCCCAGGCCTAGAGTGTAAGACAGAAGAACCCATCTCAGAACAGTTTGGTGTCAAATTTTGTTTGATAACACTGCTGTGAAGTGAGTGGGATGTTTTATATATTAAAGCTGCTTTATAAATGCAAATTTTGTCTTTTCAAATACAGTTCTTCACAATGTACCTCACTTACCAGCCCACACTTTTCATTGTGCTCCATTCATTAACAATCAAATTAGCTTTGTACAAAACACCATCCTCAGATATGCCACAGTGACCCATAGTTTTGGACATGCCCATAAGTGGAAACAACTTCTCTGCATCTACCTTCATCATCTTAAATAACTCAATCAAATCACCCCACAGCCCTCTCGTTGCTAGAGAAAAGAGCCCCAGCTTGTTCAATCTTTCCTGATAGGTATAACCTCTCAGTTTTGGTATCCTCTAGACCCATCTTTTGTTCCTTTATGTCTCCCGTTACCACTCACTTTTTCCCTACGCCATTATCTAAGAACATAAGAAATGCGAGCAGGAGTAGGCCATTCAGCCCCTCGAGCCTGCTTCACCATTCAATAAGATCATGGCTGATCTGATGTGGCCTTAACTCCACATTCTTGCCTGTCCCCCTTAACCCTGGACTCCTTTGTCAACCAAAAATCTGTCTAACTCAGCCTTGAATATATTCAATGGCCCAGCCTCCACTGCTTTCTGGGGAAGAGAATTCCAAACACTAACAAACCCCTGAGAGAGATTGAGGACTTTCCTGGATCATTAGTTGGAGGTTACAACTTTAATAATATAAGATATGCCAATGACACTTGCCCTTATTGCCAACTCTGAAGAGAAACTGCAAAAGATTTTGGACAGAATAACCAGTGAAAGTGAGAAGAAAGGGTTGAGCATAAATTGTAAGAAAACAGAATGCCTAGTAGTGTGCAAAATAAAGTTATACAAGAATGTAAGATCACAGTGAAGAATGAAAAGGTCACACAGGTTGGTTAATTTTGTTACCGCGGAAGCATGTTAATATCGGAAAGAAAGTGCGACCAAGAAATAAAACAAAGGATTGGAATGGCCAAAGGTGCATTTCAAAAATTGAAACAAAATTATGAGAACTCAAAGTTAGGCTTGGAAGCAAAGCTGAGAGCCCTGGAAGGCTTCATCACACCAATTCTGACACACATAAGCAAGTGTTGGGCGATCAAGTGAAGCAACGTCGAGATGAATTGAATCTGCCGAGTGTGGTTTTTGAAGCAAATAATGAAGACACCTTGGATAAGTCAAGCTATTAATGAAGAGGTTACAGTAAAATCTGAGTCCAAAAAAACTCTGCTGAGCAAGATCAGGAAGAGGCAGTTGGAATTTCTTGGGCATGTAATATTAAATCATGATTTAGAAAGCCTGCTGCTGGTGGAAAAGATCAATGTTAAAAGAGATAGAGGTAGACAAAGAATGATCTTTCTAAAGAGCCTCACAAAGCAGATGAATGTATCACCAACGAAGATGATCCATGTGTCACAGCAAGATTAACATGGAGATCCATGGTCACCAATGACCTCTCAGGTACCTGAAGAGAGAACTACCCTCTGAGAGAAGAAAGCCCTCCTCAGCTCCATCTCCATTTTAAATGGGAGCCACCTAGTTCTAGATTCCCTGAACAGGGGAAACATCTTCTCAGTATCTACCCTGTCAAGCCCCCTCTGAATCGAACATGTTTGATTAAGATCAACTCTCATTCTTCTAAACTCTGACCTGCTCTACACTTCCTCACAAGACAAGCCCTTTCATATCTGGAATCAGCCTGGTGAACATTTTATGAACTGCTTCCTGTGCAAGTTTGTCCCTTCTGAAGAAAGGAGACCAAAACTGCACACAGCACTCTGGGTGTGGTGGCACTAATGTCCTGTACAGATGTAGCAAGACTTCCCTGCTTTTATATTCCATACTCCTTGCAATAAAGGCCAACATTGCATTTGCCTTCCTAATTACTTGCTGTACCTGCATGCTGACCTGCATCTCTGTTGTCAACTACTCTTTCCTGCCTTCCAACCTCTCTCAGACCTTCCCTTCTATTCCTTTCTTCCCTCGCCCCTTTTCCCCACCTTGGTACTTAACCTGTTACATCTCGAACATCTTCCAGTTCTAATGAAAGGTTATCAACCTGAAACCTGAACTCTTTTTCTCTCTCCGCAGATGCTGCCAGACTTGCCAAGTGCTTCCAGGGTTTTCTGCTTTTATTTCAGATTCCCAGGCACACGCAGATTTTAATTTTGCAATAGGATGGTGGAATTAGTTTGGACTGGTCCAGCACAGATGTGGTGGGCCCAATGATCTTCTGCTGTGTTGATCATTCAATTGAGCTCACCCCGTGTTCTGGTCAATATCCCCTCACCAATCGCCAGCAAGAAATAGATTAAATGCTTCTGCAATCTTAATATTGCTTCCAGCATCCTGGTGTGCACCAGGTTCACCTAAATAGTGGGCAAAAGTAATTCAGCAAATGAACCAGCGATTCTCGAATCTTTTCCACTGAAAACCACTTCTCAAAAGGGTTTGTAATCAGAGACAAAAACAAAAGCAAAAATAGCTGGAAAAACTCAGCAGGTCTAACAGCATCTGCGGAGAGGAAGACAGTTAACGTTTCGAGTCCGAATGACTCTTCATCAGAACTATAGAAAAATAGAAATGAGCCTATTTCCATCCCTTCCCCCACCCCACCCCCACTAGGGCTATCTGTCACTTGCTCATCCTGCTTTCTACCCTTAATGTCACCATTAGCACATTCCTTAGCTAATATCACCACCGTCAACACCCCTTTGTCCTTTGACAATCTTTGACAATCTCTTCTTTGCCTCCACCTATCACGGGCCCTCTATCCAGCTCTACCTGGCCCACCGGCACCCCCCCCACCCCCCGCCCTCAAACAGCTTATATTTCACCTCATTTCTATTTTCCTTTAGTTCTGTTGAAGAGTCATACGGACTGGAAACATTAACTGTATTCTTCTTCGCAGATGCTGTCAGACCTGCTGAGTTTTTCCAGCTATTTTTGTTTTTGTTTCAGATTTCCAGCATCCGCAGTATTTTGCTTTTATTTTTGTAATCAGGGATCCTTCTCCCATCTAAATAATACTATATAATGGGCATCATATGAAAATAAAGAGTGTAGTGAAAAGATTTTAAGAAAGCAGGTAGGACCAAATCTTCCAATCTCCAGATCGCCGGAGACTGGACATATGACTGAAGATGCCAGGTGAATTGAATACAAAAGGGAGGATATGCTTCAGTTAAATAGAGCAATAGTGAGAGCTCACCTAGAGAACTGTGTACAGTGTTGGTCACCTTACTTAAGGAAAGATGTAAATGCGTTGGAAGCAGTTCAGAGAAGGTTTACTAGACTAATACCAGGAACGGGTGGGTTGTCTTAAGAGGAAAATTGGACAGACTAGGCTTGTATCCACTGGAGTTTAGAAGAGTGAGAGGTGACTTGATTGAAACATATAAGATCCTGAGGGGTCTTGAAAGGATGGATGTGGAGAGGATTTTTCCTATTGCAGGAGGATCTAGAATTAGGGGTCACTGTTTAAAAATAATGGGTCGCCCATTTAAAGCAGAGGCAAGGTGAAATTTTTTCTCTCAGATGTCATGTGTCTTTGGAACTTTTCCTGAAAAGTTGGTGGAAACAGAGACTTTGAATATCTTTAAGGCAGAGGTGGACAGATTCTGGTAAGCAAGGGGGTGATAGGTTATCGGGGGTTCGTGGGATGCAGATTTCAGGTTATCAGGTCAGCCAGATCTTATTAAATGGTGGAGCAGACTTGAGGGGCTGAATGGCCTACTCCTGCTCCTTGTTTGTATGTTAATATGAGATGCAGACTTGCATGGAAATTGCCTGTGTAGTTTAATCTTCATTTGGGAAATTCCCCTGCTCCCTGGGACCCTTCGTAACTGTCTCTGACTCTGAGTTAAGAGTCAATGACTTCAGACAGTTCTGCTGGACTTACCTGAATAGTTACCCGGGAAATGTCAGACAGATTAAAATCTGGTCGAACTTCTGTGTAACCCCACAATGGACCCCCATTCACCTACTACCTGATAACTCTTCAAACCCCACGACTCCCCCGCCCCCAACTAATCCCCAAACCCTGACTAGCCGCCACCGCCCCCCCCCCCCCACCGACCCATGTAGCCTCTTGAAGCGACCACCCTGACTACCCCACCGGTCTGAAATGACTACTCCAACCACCCCACGATTGGACTGTTCCTGGATCACCCAACTGCCCCTAATGAACTGACCGAACTACCAACTCACCCCCCCACCCAACTCAACAAGCTATTCAACCTACTGAACCCGAAGGTAGTGAGGTGAGAGTGACTGCCCTTCATGTCAAGGCTGCATTTGACCGAGTGTGTCATCAAGGAGCCCTAGCAAAACTGGAGCCAATGGGAATCAGGGGGAAAACGCTCTGCTGGTTGGAGTCATACCTAGCACAAAGGAAAATGGTTGTGATTGTTGGAGGCCAATCATCTCAGCTCCAGGTGTTCCTCAGGGTAGTGTCCTCGGCCCAACCATCTTCACTGCTTCATCAATGACCTTCCTTCCAACATATGGTCAGAAGTGGGGATGTTCGCTGATGATTGCACAATGTTCAGCACCATTTGTGACTCCTCAGATACTGAAGGAGTCCACGTCCAAATGCAGCAAGACCTGGACAATATCCAGGCTTGGGGTGACAAGTGGCAAGTAACATTCAGGCCACAGAAGAGTCAGGTAATCGCCATCTCCAACAAGAGAGAATCTAACGATTGCCTCTTGTCATTCAATGGTGTTACCATCACTGAATTCCCCACTATCAATATCCATTGATACCATTGACCAAAAACTGAACTGGACTAGCCATATAAATACTGTGGTCAGAGGCTAGGAATCCTGTGCTGAATAACTCACCTCCTGACTCCCCAAAGCCTGTCCACCATCTACAAGGCACAAGTCAGGAGTGTGATGGAATACTCCCCACTTGCCTGGATGAGTGCAGCTCCAGCAACACTCAAAAAGCTTGACACCATCCAGGACAAAGCAGCCCACTTGATTAACACCCCATGCACTACCTGGAACATTCACTCCCTTCACCACTGACACACAATGGCAGCAGTGTGTACCATCTACAAGATGCACTGCAGCAATACACCAAGGCTCATTAGACAGCACCCTCCAAACTCAATACCATATATAAAGACAGAGGCAGCAGATAGATGGGAACACCACCACCTGGAAGTTCCCCTCCAAGCCGCTCACCATCCTGACTTGGAAATATATTGCCGTTCCTTCACTGTCGCTGGGTCAAAATCCTGGAACTCCCTCCCTAACAGCACTGTGGGTGTACCTACACCGCATGGACTGCAGCGATTCAAGAAGGCAGCTCACCACCACCTTCTCAAGGGCAATTTGAGGTGGGAAATAAATGCTGGCCCAACCAGAGGGGCCGTCATCCCTTGAATTAATAAAAAAATGCTACCCACCTACAAATTCACTCACTCATTCATTCACTCACCCATTCACTAACATTCAAGGGCTGAAATGTTAAGCTTACCAGAATATGACAGCTAGTGCTAGTGCATCCTCTCTTCACCCGAATCTACTCTGCTCTGATGGAGTTCCCCGAGGGACGCAGCCCAATTCTTTGGCAGTCAGGATTCAATGACCCCAAAAGAAATTTGTAGCAACTCCAGGTCAGGATAGCGTACCACACGGCAGCAATGCACACGGTATTGCTGTTCTTTGAAAGGTTCTGGCCATAATTAATTAAGACATCAGTGAAATGGGCGTGTCTGGTCTAAAAGCAGAATCTGCCTAATTTTGTCAGGAGCATGGGGACAGCAGAAGCAGGGGGAGAGAAGGGACATGGAGAGAGAGAGAGCAGGAGCTCAGAGAGAGCGGGAACATGGAGAGAGGAGGAGCATGGGGAGAGCAGGAGTGTGGGGAGAGCAGGTACACGGAGAGAGCTTGAGAATGGGGAGATCAAGAGCATGGATACTGCAGGAGAAAGGAAAAAGCAGGATCACAGAGAGAGCAGGAGCACAGAGAGAGCAGGAGCATAGAGTGAGGGCAGGAGCACAAACAGGTGCATGGGGAGAGCAGGAGCACGGGAGGAGAGAAGGAGCATGGGAGGAGAGAAGGAGCATGGGAGGAGAGAAGGAGCATGGGAGGAGAGAAGGAGCATGGGGAGAAAGCATGAGTATGGAGTGAGAGCAGGAGCACAGAGAGAGCCGGAGCATGAGGAGAGAGCAACAGGAGAGGGACAGAGCAAGAGCATGGGGAGAACAGGAGCCCAGGGAGAGAGCTGGAGCACAGGGAGACAGCAGGAGCACAAAGAGAGCAGGAGCATGGAGGGAGCAGCATCATGGGTAGAACAGAAGCTCGGAGACAGCAGGAGAATGGGGAAAACAGGAGCACAGGGAGAGCAGAGGCATGGAGAGAGCAGGAGAATTTAAAAAGCAGGAGCACAAAGAAAGCAGGAGCATGGATAGAGCCGGAGCATGAGGAGGGAGCAGCAGGACAGGGACAGAGCATGAGCATGGGGAGAGCAGGAGCCTGGGCAGACAGCAGGAGCACGGGGAGAAGCCAGTAGCATAGGGAGAGAGCAGGAGCACAGGGCAAGCAGGAGCATCGAGACAGCAGGAGCATGGAGACAGCAGGAGCACAGAAAGAACAGGAGCATGGAGGGAGCAGGAGCATGGGGAGGAAGTAGGAGCATGGGGAGAGCAGGAGCAATGGGAGAGCGGGAGAATGCGAAAAGAGCAGGAACATGGGGAGAGAGAGTAGGAGCATGGAGAGAGCAGAAGCAGGGGGAGAGAAGGGACATGGGGATAGAGCAGGTGCACAGAGAGAGCAGGAATAAAGAGAGAGCAGGAGCACGGAGAGAGTAGGAGCACAGGGAGAGCAAGAACATGGAGGAAGTAGGAGCACAGAGAGAGACGGAGCATGGGAGGAGCAGGAGCATGGAGGGAGCAGGAGCATGGAGAGAGCAAGAGCACAGAGAGCATGAGAGTGGGGAGAGCAGGAGCGCAGATACAGCGGGAGAAAGCAGGAGCACATAGGTAGCCGGAACACTGAGAGAGCAGGAGAATGGATAGAGAGCAGGAGTATGAGGAGAGCAAGAGCATGGACAGAGCAAGAGCATGGGAAGAGCAGGAACATGGGGAGTTCAGAAGGGGAGAGAGCAGGAGCATAGATATAGCAGGAGATGGGGAGAGGGCAGGAGTGTGGGGTGAGAACAGGAGCACAGTAAAGAGCAGGAGCACAGAGAGAGCAAGAACATGGGGAAAACAGGACCATGGAGAGAGCAGTAGCACCGAGAGAGCGGGAGCATGGGGAGATCAGGAGAAAGGGAGAGAACAGGAGCACAGGGAAAACAGGAGCATAGGGAGAGCAGGAGCATGGAGGCAGCAGCAGCACGGGGAGTGAACAGGAGCATGGAGTAGGCAGGGAACAGGGAAAGTAGGAGCCCGGGGAGAGCAGGAGCATGGGGAGAGAACATGAGCATGATGAGGAGCATGGGGGAGCAGGAGCATGGAAAGATCCGGAGCAGAGAGAGAGAGCAGGAGCACAGGGAGAGCAGAAGCATGGAGAGAGCAGCTGTACCAGGAGCGCAGGAGCACAGAGAGAGAAGGAGCATGGGAAGAACAGAAACACGGAGAGAGCAGCAACACAGGGAGAGCATGAGCGTGGGAAGAGCAGGAGCATGGAGAGAGCAGGAGCAGGGAGAGAGCAAGAGCACAGGGAGAGCAGGAGCACAGGGAGAGCCGGAGCACAGGGAGAGCAGGAGCACAGGGAGAAGAGGAGCATGGGAAGAGCAGGAGCATGGGGAGAGCAGGAGCACAAAGAGAGCAGGAACACAGAGAGAGTAGGAGCACAGGGAGAGGAGGATCAAGTGGAGAGCAGGAGCACGGAGACAGCAGAGGCACAGAGAGAGCAGGTGCACAGGGAGAGCAAGTGCACAGGGAGAACAGGAGCATGGGGAAAGCAGGAGCATGGAGAGTGCAGGAGCACGGAGAGGTCAGGTGCACAGGGAGAGCAGAAGCATGGGAAGAGCAGAAGCATGGGGAGAGCAGGAGCACAGAGAGAGCAGGAGTCCAGAGAGAGAGCATGAGCACAGAGAGAGCAGGAGCATGGGGAGAGCAGGAGCACGGGGAGCGCAAGTTCACGGGGAGAGCAGAAGCACGGAGAGAACAGGAGCACGGAAAGAGCAGGAGCACAGAGAGAGCAGGAGCACAGGGAGAGCAGGAGCACGGGAAGAGCAGGAGCACAGAGAGAGCAGGAGCACAGGGAGAGCAGGAGCACGGGAAGAGCAGGAGCACAGGGAGAGCAGGGGAACAAGCAGATCATTGTGAAAGCAATAGAGGCATAGAGTTTTTTTCGAGGGCCCTGTGCGTTCAATCACTGATCACCTGCTCACCCTTGACCATTGTGTTATGGAGTCCTGGGCAGTCACGTACCTGCGCCCTGTGTCAGAAATCCCCTGGGAGATCTCTGTAGACCCCAGTTTGAGAAGCATTGATCTGAAGTGCCTTGAGGTGTTTTGACGTGATAAGCCATCACACCCAGGAATATCCCATGTTAATTATGGGCCAATATCTCAATTCCAAATCCTTCCTACCAACCTTGTCCATATCATAAACAGCTCTATCCTCCAGTGTCCCAGCTGCTTCCTTCTTCCTAGCTGTTTCTGTATCCCATCAAAGTCATTCCCCTAAGGTGCACATCTGCCTCAGGTACTTCCTTTCCTTGTGTTCATCTTTGATACATTTTTCTAAGAATGTGTTTTTAAACACAGTTCCCTTCGAGAAAGGTCACGGAGAGGTTACAGAGGACACCTATTGGAATGATGCCAAGGATTAGGGTCTATGGAATCTGGGATCGCTCTCCTATGAGAAGTGAAGGTTAAGGAAAAATTCGTTAGACGTGTTCAAAATCATGAAGGAATTGATAGAGTAAGTAAGGAGAAACTATTCCTGGTGACAGGAGAGTTGGTAACCAGAGGACATAGACTGAAGGTGCTTATCAAAAAGAATCAGATAGGACAAGAGGGAGTGAGTTGTTTTGACCTGGAATGTACCACCTGAGGGGACAATGTCAGCAAATTCAATAGCGGCCTTCAAAAGAGGAATTGGATAAATACTTGAAAAGGAAATATTTGCAGGGCTATAGGGAAAGAACAGGGAAGTGGGGGACTAATGGGATAGATCTTCCAAAAAGATGGCACAGGTACAAGGGGCCGGATAGTCTCCTTCTGTGCTGCGACAAGGGACAGTGCTATGAGTGTGTGGCGTCCAAAAAGGAGGCAATGAATGTGTGTTGATGGCTTCAGCTCGCCTTCCCAATTCCCACACAGATGTGCCTGCTGCACATTAGCCATGGCTGATTCCATTTTCTTGTTCACTGAGGCTCAGAGTAAAAAGTGGCCATTTGGTGACCCCCACCATGGGAAAGCAGGAGATGAAAATGGAGACAAGGTTGGCACACACGGGAAACAAAACACAAACAGCTTTATAATCCTCTGCAACTAACAGTGCCTGAGAATGGGTTTTATGCTAAGTGCTCATTCCCTGAACTCACCATTTGCTTAATGGGGAATGTTTAGCTGGTTAATGCATCTGCATTGGCAGCTATGTGGCACATTGCAAGGACGTTTTTTTTCAGTGAAAGGAATGCAATGAAAATTGAGGTTTCAGTTCTGGCCTTCGAGCACTCAAATCTTTAGCTCCCATCATGCCAACCAGACTGAATGGAGTCCAAGATTTATTAGTCCATTACAGCAGCCCAAAACAATTAAACAAACAGGATTGTTCAAGCTCTTCCAGTTTTCATTCTTCCTCTGCTAACAGCTCAGACTCCCGCTGAGGTACAGATCCACAGAGGCTGATAGCTTGGCCAAAGAGATGCCATCCTTCAGCGTGTGAGAGTCTTGGCAAGCTGTCTGAGTGCGGAAGGCGTCTCACAGCCGAGTTCAGGCCCTTCCCTCACACTGACGAAAATGGGTGACCAAGCAGGAAATCTGGCTGGTATTTCCATTCCTACTGGAGGTGGCCCATTGCCGATCTGTCTCGTGCCACCCCACCGAGAGCAACTAACCTTGGACAGTTTGTAAATCTCAGATTATCACAACACCACATTACTGACTCTCAGGAGAGACACTAGCCTCAAACAAGGTCAATCATTAACCGGCTGCTTGAAAGGGTTGATATATCACTGGTTGGACCTCACTGAGAACCTTGGGAAGGGCATCATAGGCCTTGGAGAGGGTGCAGATCAGAGTTGCTGGAATGGCATCAGGGATGAGGAACTTCCATTACATGGAGAGGCTGGGGAAGCCGGGATTGTTCTTTAAAGCAGAGAAGGACAGGGAGAAATTTAATAGGGGTGTTCAAAATCATGAAGGTTTTTGACAGAGTAAATAATGAGAAACTGTGTCCAGTGGCAGGAGGATCAGTAAGCAGAGAACACAGATATATGGCAATTGGCAAAATGACCAGAGAAGAGATACGAAGATATTTTATTTCCTTGTTGTGATCTGGAATGCGCTGCCTGAAAGGGTGATGGAAACAGATTCAATAGCAGCTTTTGAAAGGATAAGTACATGAAAAAGAAAAGAATGTAGTGCTATGGAGAAGAGCAGGTGTATGAGGCTGATTGGATCACTCGTTTCAAAGAGCCAGCACAGACATGAATGGCCAAATGGCCTCGTTCCATGCTGCAAAATTCTATGATTATGGGGACAGATTGCATACCCCAGGCTCCCTTGAATATAGAAGATTAAGGGATGATCTAATTGAGGTGTTTGAGATGATGAAAGAATTCAATAAGCTCGATCGAGAGAAACTATTTAAGATGATGGGAGAAGTATAGATAAAGGGGACATAACTGTAAAATTGGAGTTTGACCATTTGTCAAGAAGCACTTCTTTGCACAAAGGGGAGTGGAAATTTGGAACTCCCTCCCCTAAGCTCTTGAGCCTTGCGGGGGGCGGGGGTCAAATGAAAATTTCAAAACTGAGATTGATAGAATTTAGTTCTGGCAAAAGAGCATCTACCTGAAATGTCAACTCTGTTTCTCTCTCCCAGGATTCTACCTGACCTGCTGAGTATTTCCAGCATTTTCTGGTTTTGTTTCAGATTTCCAGTATCTGTAGGATTTTGCTATTATATTGTTGGGTCTTTGTTGGATCAGGTTATTAAGGGCTAGTGAACCAAGGCAAGTAGATGGAGTTAAGATACAGATCAACCACAATCTAACCGACTGGCAGAATAGGCCTGAGGGATTGAATAGCCTTTAACTATGTTGCCTTCACAGGAATGCAAAAGCCTTTTACATATGTGTGATGGAATACTCTCCACTTGCCTGTCAATAAACTTGACACCATCCAAGACAAAGCAGTTTGCTTGAGTGGCACTCCGTCCACCACCTTAAACATTGGCTGCCTCCAGCACTGGCCCACAGTGGCATCAGTGTGAACCATGTACAAGGTGCGCCACAGCAACTCGCCAAACCCTTGCAAACCCACAACCTCTACCGCCTAGGACAAGGGCAGCAGATTACATGGGAACATCACCACCTGCAAGTTCCCTTCCAAGTCACTCACCATCCTGACTTGGAAATATGTCACTGTTCCTTCACTGTCGCTGGGCCAAAATCCTGGAACTCCCTCCCTAACAGCACTGTGGGTGTACCTACACCACATGGACTGCAGCGGCTCAAGAAGGCGTCTCACTTGGTACTTGGATCAGTGAGGAGAGCAAAAAAGTAATAGAGCCAGTGGGTGAGTGAGGGCAAATGGAGCTGGCAAGTGGGCAGGGAGACTTCATTAACACCCCTTCCATCGGCGAATAAGAAGTTACCGGCTGTGTTACCAATTTGGCAGCTACGGGGTTTCCCCTGGTGGCATCATCTTCTCAAGGGCAATCAGTGGGTGGGCAATAAATGCAGACCCTGTCAGTGATGCCGACATCCCATGAATTAATTTTTAAAATGGCAACTCGTGGGGAACGTTTTACTCCGACGAATGGAGCCAGACTTGAGAAATATCTCGCTTGAGGAAAGAAAAGGCAATTAGAACACCAAGTATGTTTGTGATTTTGAGGACAATTTTTAATAAATAATGTGGCAAGGAAATTACATGTTTAGGATTATTTGATCCTGAATATGTAAATTTATGACTATGGAAAAGAACTCTTACATAAAAAGTACCAAAACAATGTGGACAGGTTCGCTGATTCCCTTTGCCTGTCACACCACCGCCCCTGGTAACCACATAATGGGTTCCCGAGAAGTCCAATATTAAACCTTGATCCAATGACACCGCCTGTCACGTGAGATTGAAAACTGGTCTTTCTTCGATTTTTTTTTGGGGGGGGTGCGTGGCATCAGGTGTAACCTGTGCCTTTCCACAAAAGAAAAAAGCTGTACCCTGTTGATTATGTTGCTGTTTCCAAACAGCACCCTGCTACCGTGTCACTCTCCTCACCTTCCCCCACACCACGCCGAGTAGCAGTCAGTTGAGAGATGCCGTTGCACGTCACATCAGCAAAGAAAATTAAGAGTTTTTTTTTGATATATTAAGTGGACTCACAGCGGTAAAAGTCCTCATCGAAGTTTACACAGACCAGAAAGTCTGAATCTGCTTGTATGTAAACAGCCACAAATTTTGTCTCAAGTCCTCTTCTGGACAGGAACCTTCTCTTACAAGAGGGACCAAATGAGAGAATTGCTTCCTCCACTCAGCTCTGTGCAAGTACTGAGTCCTCCTCACCCCTCCCGAGCTAACCCTCACAAAACATCCCCCCCTTTCCTCCCTCGCTTCCCCCTCCCCCCAAAAAACAGCTTCTAATTCCCGGTGGTTGAAAATCGAACACTTCTCCTTTTCCTTCCCCCACAAACCCCACCCTACCCCACCCCCCCCCTCCCTCTCCCTCTCCCTCTTCCCTTTCCTCCATCACACTCAATTCTCCAGAAAGATGTAGGAGGTTAATAACTACCATTAAAAAAATGGTTTTCCTTTCAAAATTAAAAGTTTAGTGATTGTGCTTTTGAAACCAAGAAATAAACAAAAAAAAAAGAATTAAAACAGTGCATTACAACGACAAAAAAAATTATATATATTATTAAAAAAAAGCAATTCAGCTTTGTGCCAAGTTGGCTATTCTTTGGAGGATGGTGTTTAACACACGACTTATTTACAACAGGGTTGAATGGGAAGCTGGAGGACCAATGGGATGTGAGAAAAAAAAAAATCCAGTACATATTTACAATATGAATCACCCCATTTCTGTTTTCCATGATGAAGGAACTCATTCTTTCAAACAAACAAAATTGGTCGGAGTTGAGTGACGGTTAAGTCCAGACATAAATTACAATTAAAAGCCAAGATTGCCCCTCCCCCACCCCACTCAAAACAAAAGAGAATAGTCAAAATTAAAAATAAAAATAAAAAATAACTGACGTGGTCAATCAACACGATGCAAACATTCATAATTTACATGGTCTATCGTTGCACCAAACATTATATCTGGCATCAAATATCATCCATGGGCAGGAGTTTTACAAAAACTGTTATAGATCTCTCCAAAGTCCAATCGGAGTTAATCATTTGACATAAGCTCTGTTCTTCAGCTTTCAATTTCCTGCAGATAGAAAGAATAAGTGGAAATAGGTCAAAAAACTTAAACCATGTTCATTATGTTTTCATCCATTTCTCCTCCCTCCCCTACCGGTATCAGCCCAGGTATATCAGAGTGGCGATTATGGCATTGAATTATAGGTTCAGTTATCAGAACCTGAACACAAGGAAGCAAGAAATAGGAGCAGGAGTAGACCAGACAGCCTGTCAAGCCTGCTCCTTCATTCAATATGATCATGGCTAATCTTGGGCTCCCACTCCATTTTCCTGCCCCACTCCCCATATCCCTTGATTCCCTGAGAGGCCAAAAATCTGTCTATCCCAGTCTTAAAATTATTCAATGATGGAGCATCCACAACCCTCTGAGGTGGAGAATTCCAAAGATTAACAAATCTCTGAGTGAAGTAATGCCGCTGTTTCTCAGTCTTAAATGATCAGTCCCTTATCCTGAGACTTTTTTTTTTTCATTCATTCATGGGAAGTGGGCATCGCTGGCTAGGCAAGAATTTACTGCCTGCCCTTAATTGTCCCTTGAGAAGGTGGTGGTGAGCTGCCTTCGTGAACCGCTGCAGTCCATGTGGTGTAGGTACACCCACAGTGCAGTTAGGAAGGGAGTTCCAGGATTTTGCCCCAGCGACAGTGAAGGAACGGAGATATATTTCCAAGTCAGGGTGATGTGTGACTTGGGGGGGACTTCCAGGTGGTGGTATTCCCATCTATCTGCTGCCCTTGTCCTTCTAGATGATAGTGGTTGTGGGTTTGGAAGATGCTGCCTAAGGAGCCTTGGTGAGTTCCTGCAGTGCATCTTGTAGATGGTCCACACTGCTGGTACTGTGCGTCAGTGGTGGAGAGAGTGAATGTTGGGGGATGTGGTGCCAACCAAGTGGGCTGCTTTGTGCTGAATGGTGTCAAGCTTTTTCAGTGTTGTGGAAGCTACACTCATCCAGGCAAGTGGGGAATATTCTATCATACTCCTAACTTGTGCTTTGTAGATGCTTTTGGGAGTCAGGAGGTGAGTTACTCACCACATGATTCCTAGCCTCTGACTTGCCACAGTATTTATTTGGCTAGACCAGTTCAGTTTCTGATCAATGGTAACCCCCAGGATGTTGATAGTGGAGAATTCAGCGATGGTAATGCCATTGAACTTGAAGGGGTGATTGTTCGATTCCATCTTGTTGGAGATGGTCATTACCTGACACTTGTGTGGTGTGAATGTTACTTGCCACTTGTCAGCCCAAACCTGGATATTGTCCAGGTCTTGCTGCATTTGGACATGGACTGCTTCAGTATCTGAGGAGTTGCAAATGGTGCTGAACATTGTGCAATCGTCAGCGAGTATCCCCATTTCTGATCTTATGATGGAAGGAAGGTCATTGATGAAGCAGCTGAAGATGGTTGGACCCAGGACACTACCCTGAGGAACTCCTGCAGTGATGTCCTGGACCTGAGGCAACTGACCTCCAAAAACCACAACCATCTTCCATTATGCTAGGTTTAACTCCAACCAATTGAGGGTTTTCTTCCTGATGCCCATTGGCTTCAGTTTTACCAGGGCTCCTTGATGCCACACTCAGTCAAAGCGGCCTTGATGAGCTCACCTCACCTCGAGAATTCAGCTCTTTTGTCCACGTTTGAACCAAGGCTGTAATGAGGTCAGGAGCTGAGCGACCCTGGTGCAATCAGTGAGCAGGTTATTGTTAAGCAAGTGCTGCTCGATAGCACTGCAGATGACCCCTTCCATCACTTTACCGGTGATGGAGAGTAGACTGATGGGGTGGTGATTGGCTGGGTTGGATTCATTCTGCTTTTTGTGTACAGGAAATACCTGGGAAATTTTCCACATAGCTGGGTAGATGCCAGTGTTGTAGCTGCACCTGAACATCTTGGCTAAGGGAGTGGCAAGTTCTGGAGCACAAATCTTCAGTACTATTACCGGAATATTATCAGGGCCCATAGTCTTTGCAGTATCCAGTGCCTTCAGCCGTTTCTTGATATCACATGGAGTGAATCGAATTGGCTGAAGACTGGCATCTGTGATGCTGGGGACCTCTGGAGGTGACTGAAATTAATCATCCACTTTGCACTTCTGGCTGTAGATTGTCACAAATGCTTCAGCCTTATCTTTTGCACTGATGTGCTGGGCTCCCCCATCATTGAGGATGGGGATATTTGTGGAGCCCCCTCTTCTACTGAGTTGTTTAATTGTCCACCCCCATTCACAACTAGATGTGGCAGGACTCCAGAGCTTTAATCTGATCCATTGGTTGTAGGATCGCTTGGCTCCATCTATCTCATGCTGCTTCCATTGTTTGGTGTGCAAGCAGCCTTGTGTTGTAGCTTCACCAGGATGACACCTCAGTTTTAGGTATGTCCAGTGCTACTCCTGGCATGCCTTCCTGCACTCTTCATTGAACCAAGGTTGATTCCCTAGTTTGGTGGTAATGGTAGAGTGTGGGATATGCCGGTGCATGAGGTTACAGATGGTGCTTGAGTACAATTCTGCTGCTGCTGATGGCCCACAGCACCTCATGCTTTCCCAGTCTTGAGTTGCTAGATCTGTTTGAAATCTATCCCAACCCTGCCAGCAGAAACAATCTCTCAGCGTCTACCCTATCAAACCCCCTCCGAATTTTGTACATTTTATTGAGATCGCCTCTCATTCTGCTAAACTCTAGGGAACATAAGCTGAATTTACTCAGCATCTCATAATAGGACAACCCCTTAATCCCAGGGATCAATTTAGTGAACCTTCACTGTACCGCCTCCAATGCAAGTACATCCTTTCTTAAATATGGAGGCTAAAGGTTGGCCGGGCAAGTCTTTAATTATCTTAACTAGCCTATCAATTGCTTCAATTGGCCGTTGACAGGTCAGTGGGCGGACAGCTGATTTCGCTGTCCACCCGCCTTCCTAAAATTTTACAGGGACCGGGATGATGTCGGGGGCTCCTCCTGACATCATCCTGCATCACTTTCCTGTCGGCGAGCAGGCCCTGCCCCCGAATCGCCGACTGAAAAATTCAGGCCATCATCTGAAAAAACATCAAGTTCCACAATAACGCTGACAACATCCAGTTATACCCTCACCACCACCCTCTCTTCACCCCTCTGCCGTCTCTGACTTTGTTATGTTACTTGTTTTTGACATTAAGTCCTGGATGAACAGTAACTTCCACCAAATAAGTATTGAGAAGACAGAAGTCATTGACATTGGTCACCACGATAAACTCCATTCCTTAGTCTACGATACCAACTCTAGTTATGGTCACTGCCTAAGGCTCAACAAGGCAATGAGCAACCTAGGTGTCCTACTTGATTCTGAGGTGAGCTTCCAACCACATATTACTCCACCACCAAGACTGCTTACTCCCACCTCCATAATGTCACCTGTCTCTACTCCTGCCTCACCCTATCTTCTGAAAAAACCCTCACCCTCACCCATGCCTTTCTTACGTACAGATTATTCCACTGCCCTCCTGTCTGGTCTCTCAATTTACTTTGCTCCATGTACTTGAACTTTCCCACAATTTGCTGCCCATGTCCTAATTTGTGCCAACTCCCATTCATTCATCACCCCTGTGCTCGCTGGTCTGCATTGACTCCAGGTCTGGCAATGCCTCAATTAAAAATTGTCATCCTTATTTTCAAATCCTTCCATGGCCTCACTCTTCCCTACCTCTGTAACCACCTTCAGTCCCACTGAACTGAACTTCTCCAATTCTGGCCTCCTGCATGTCTCTGATTTTTATCACACCACCACTGGGGGTCATACCTTCAGTTGCCTAAGCCCTGGGATTCTTGCCTAAATATCTCTCCCTCTCTCTTCCTTTAAGATTCTGCTTCAAACTTACCTCTTTGACCAAGCTTCCAGTTACCTCTCTTATCATTCCCTTTTATGGCTCAGTGTCAAATTTTGTTTGACAATGTTTCTGTGAAGTTCCTTCGGGTGCTGTTGCTGTTTAAACTCCTATTCTCTCAAGAGTTCCAATTTTCTGTTCACAAAGACCATCACTTCTGCTATTAGCACTGGGAGCAGCTTTGAGTGATGGGGGGTTCTAGTCTGGTGAACCAACAGCCAGACAAGTAAGGGCAGGATTGGAGGAAGAGGGGTCCAGTTGACCAAAAAGTGGATTGGGTGCCCAAAAATCACAGGCTGGATGTATGAAACTAGGAGTTCTTGACAGGGCAGTATAGAGAGTTCACTCCACAACTAATCCATGCTCTGCCTTTGGGTGCCCCGTACCAACAGCCCTCACTTGGTTAGCACAGGATTTCTTCTTGGGTCAGGGACAATCCTGGCATCAATGTTCATCCTTGAGAGAGATATAAATTTAACTAAGAGGAATGTAAACTGGATAAAGGTGGCATGAAAATCTGCTCTGGCTGAAATGTGGTCATTTTAATAGGAACAGTTGGGGAGTGGGTTAGTTCAGTTAACTGGATGGCTATAGTCACACTACATTTACCTTCCCCATCCACAACCTGCTGTATGTCAGCAACAAATCTGCTTCTCTCATGTTCCTTTTGGGCTGTAACTTAAAACCTGATGATCTCAATCCTGAACTTTATTTTTTTAATTTTTTAAAGAAAATCATGCTTTGCTTTCTGATAATTCTAAGTTGAGCATGATCAAGAATGAACATCAAGCTGCCTGTTAGTAAAAAAGGACAGCTGATGCAGAATGATGCCAACAGTGTGGATTCAAACCCATGCTGGCTGAGGTAGTCCATGTAGGCCCTGCCTCCTTGCCTTGCCTCACGCTTGCACAGTGTGCCCCGCAAGCTGTATATAACCAATTGTCTGTCTCTAATGGAAAGAGATCCTATGGTCCTTTGTAGACTATGGCTAACTACCAATAAGTAGGGACAATAATGAATCCATAATTCTTGGAAAATAAGAGTCTAAACAGGATACAGGAGCACAACAATTCTTACCAAAAATCATTTGGCGTTGAGCCACATAATGCAGTCATTAGGATGGGTGATCAAAAACTTGGTAAAAGAGGTAGCTTTTAAGGGGTGGCTTAAAGGAGGCAGAGAGGTTTGGGGAGGGAATTCCAGAGCTTGGGGCACAGGCAGCTGAAGGCAAGGAGAGCCAATGAAAATTTGGGACAAGTAAGAGGCCAGAATTGGAGAAGCGCAGATATCTTGGAGGATTGTGAGGCTGGAGGAGATCACAGAGACAGGGAGAGGAGAGTCTTGGATGACCTCAAGTTTATGACAACACACTTCTTTTGAGATATTGTCCGTGACAAATTATAGGGCCGCTATCTCAAAATCAATCTCAGATGAAACTCACGTATGACTGGTGTGATGTTTTTCCAATTTAGCAGACCATGAATGAGGCTGCCAACTCTGCACCAAATTCGAGGCAGAGATTCCATGTCTATTTGGAGCCAGGAGGCATGTTCTAGTCTCAATTCATGGAAGATCCTCATAGCAAATAAGCAAAGCAGACTTCCAATCTCACAAGTCAAGCAAACCAGGTCCCAGAGATGCTGGTCAATGCCCATTCCAATGCACCACTCACGATATTGTGACTTATTTAGTGTGGGTGACCCTGTGTAGTATATGGCAGTGCAGCGGCTTTGTTGCTGGGCTAATGATCTCCAAACATGAGCTCAGTGCAGCCACAATGTAGCTGAGAAATTTAAATTTTATTAAATAAATCTGGAATAAAAAGTTGCTGTCAGTAATGGTGATTGTAATTTAAAAAAAAAACCATCTGGTTCACTAATGTCACTTACGGAAGGAAATCTGCTGTCCTTACCTGGTCTGGCCTACATGTGACTCCAGACCCACAGCAACATGGTTGACTCTTAACTGCCCTCTGAAATGGCCGAACAAGCCGCTCAGTTGTGTTCACCACCATCTCAAGGGTAATTAGGGATGGGCAATAAATGCTGCCCTTGACAGCATTACCCACCAAACTGTGAATGAATTTTTAAAAAAATGCCCCCTTGAAAGGTTTTATTATGATTTTAGAAGGTTTAGGGGGCAGATAGGGAGAGAAACTATTTCCTCATGGGGGTAGTCCAGAATACAAAACCTTAGAGCCAGACCATGAAGGAGTGCAAGAAGCACTTTTTCACACAAAGGGGAGTGGAAATCTGGAATTCTCTCCCCACAAGAGGTGGGGGGGGGGGGTTGGTTCAACTGGAAATAAAAATTTCAAAACTGAGGCTGATAGACTTTTGTTAGGCAAAGAGTTATGGAGTCATAAGCTAATAGCAAAATAGTGTGGGTGCTGGAAATCTGAAATAAAAACTGCTGGAAAAACTCAGCGGGTCTGACAGCATTTGTGGAGAGAAAGACAGAGTTAATGTTTCGAGTCCGTATGACTCTTCTTCAGAGCTAAAGAGGAGTAAAAATGTGGTGAAATATATACTGTTTAAGGGGGGGGGGGGGGTGCAGTGGGACAGGTGAAGCTGGATAGAAGACCAGTGATAGGTGGAGGCGAAGGAGAGATTGCAAAAGATGTCATAAATCAAAGGTCGAAGAGGTGTAGATGATGGTGAGACTGGCTAAAAGAGGTGCTAATGGTGACATTAAGAGTGGAAAGCAGGATGAGCCAATGACAGATGGCCTGGGGGGAGAGGACGGTGTGGGGAAAAAAGATCGAAATCGGCCAAAAGTTGGGGATAAAACAACGAATGGAAATAAATTTTAAAAATAATAATAATAATAAAAATAGGTGGGCAAAATATATACATAAATTTAAAAATAAATATGAGAAAAAAGGGGATCAAAAAGGGGTGAGTTCTGAAGTTGTTGAATTCAATATTCAGTCCGGAAGGCTGTAAAGTGCCTAGTCGGAAGATGAGGGGCTGTTCCTCCAGTTTGCGTTGGGCTTCACTGGAACAATGCAGCAGGCCAAGGACAGACATGTGGGCAAGAGAGCAGGATGGAGTGTTGAAATGGCAAGCGACAGGGAGGTTTGGGTCATGCTTGCAGAACACCTTAAACAGTATATATTTTACCACATTTTTACTTCTCTTTAGTTCTGAAGAAGAGTCATACAGACTCAAAAACGTTATCTCTGTCTTTCTCTCCACAGATGCTGTCAGACCGGCTGAGTTTTTCTGGCAGGTTTTTGTTTTTGTTTCGGATTTCTGGCATCTGCAGTATTTTGTATTTATCTTATGGAACCATGGTGGTCAGATGGTGTTAAGGTGCAGTTCAACCGTGATCTAACTGGATAGGGGAACAGGCTGGAAGGGGAACAGGCTGGAAGGGACGAATAGCCTCATCCTGTGGTTATGTGGCTATGTGCGGAGTGGCAAGCTCTTCAGTTCAGTGGAGACTCTTCCTGTTGATTCATGTTGCAGCTGCAAAGAGGAGATTTGACACAGAGAACAGTGACGAGGCATTCCTGCAAGATCGAGCTGTGTGGAGAACCTGGAAAAGCTGTGTGGGTTGCAACAGCGGAAGCCGGGGTATGTGAGCGGATGTATATTGACATATAAGATAATAATCAATGTAGAAAAGTTAGGGTGGAAAACCTCTTTTGAGTGGCAGTGGGAGAAGAGGATTCAGGGTCAGACTGGAAGCTCTGAAGAGACTGCAGAAGCTGGGATTGTTCTCCTTAGAGCAGAGAAAGTTGAGGGAGGTTCAGTAGAATTGCCCAAATTCTGACGGGTAAATAAGGAGAAAGTGTAGGTTGGTAACCAAAAAAAACACATATAATTTGAGTGGCCAAAGTATCAGAGGTCAGACAGGCAGAATCTTTTATTACACAGTGAGTTGTTGTGATCTGGAATGCACTGCCTGAAATGGCGGTGGAAGCAGATTCAATAGGTGCTTTCAGAAAGGAATTGGATAAATACTTGAAGGGGAAATATTTGCAGGGCTCAGGGCAAAGGGCAGGAGTTGGAGTGGAATAAAAACAGAAAATGCTGGAAAAGCTCAGCAGGTCTGGTAGCATTTGTGGGAGTTGGAGTGGAACTGATTGGACAGCCTTTTCAAGGAGCCATCACAGGCACGATGGGCTGAATGGCCTTCTCCTGTGCTCACTGATTCTCTGATGGGTTCGATTGAATCTTTCAGAATGGATTGAGGATGAATGCTCTGTCGCATCAATCATGAAATGTTGTCAAGTCCCTACGTTCCACAAGGACTAACAAACTGCCGCTTCTACAGCTGCCCCCAAGCCCCCAGTCCCAACCTCCCTGCCTCCTGCTCCCAGGCACCAACAGATCTGGATCATTCACCTCAAAATCTTCTTCTTCACACTCGTACGTTCCCATTTCTTGTAGACCGGCTTCTGATGGGTTCCTGCGGGATGCACCTGTGCTGCTACCTGGCATGGCCTGTTCCGCTCTCCTCCGACCTCCGGACCCTCTCGATGACATGGAGCTGGATGAGCTCGGCTCCCTGGGATTCTGCGCGGAGGGGAAGGTTGGCCGGCTGTATGGAAGGACGTCCTCTGCTGCACCTGCATGGCAAATGTGGAGATAAGAGTTGGGGTGAGGTGACCTAGAGGACTCTTAATCATTTTCCTCACTCATTGCTCTTCCCTCAACACTTTGACAGCATTGGAAGGAGTTAGACAGGTGAGTGTATCAATTCCAATGGTGATTGGTCCAAATGGATGCTCTCCATAGGTGCGAATTTCACCCTGTCAATACCCCAACCCACCCCCTGCCAGGGTGGGGAACTGGGCGAGCAAAATGCTGGAATTCAGTGACAGGAAACTGGCCAACGGGATAACTAGACTGTGTGGAATCAGGCAGAAAAGGTCTGAAACCCGGGGTGCGCAAAGGGCATACACCGAGCCCAGGGTAGCTGCAGGGACTGATAGGGGGGCTGGAGCCTTCCAAAGTGCTCAGTGGATGGGGTGATCTGTGCAGGGTGCTCTACAAATTTCTTCTGGAACTCACGGGTGGGCTCCAGCTCCTCATGGCCCCAAAGAGAGCCACATGGGTTGACTTCCCAGCTTTAAGCTATTGGATCGCACTGTGCTGGAAAGCCACTCACTTTCAGGTGAAATGATGTTAGTGTCCTATTGACGCAATTGGACTCTGATTTGTATCGATGCGCGAGGTTCTAACCTGAGGCAGGTAAAATGTAGTGTTGCCAATTCTGATTGGTTGAATTCCAGGAGGGTTCATCACATGATCTCCCGTCTCCATTTGCCCTGCCCTTAACCTTCCTCTATTGGCTGCCAGACATGTTCAACCCATGGCAAATTGGAGATGAACAAAGTCCTTGATCCTGATTGGATTTCAGTCAAACAGCCCTTTCCTCTGATGTCCAATATTTCTTGATCAACGCAAGCTTTGAGACAGTGAGAAACAATATATTTTCCTTTAATGCCCCTATGTTTTCTTTCATGTTTGGCTCACAGCAGCATCCTAGAGGGTTCATCTTTAATTCCCGAAGACTCCAGGATAGCTGGAGGATTAGTAACTCCAATCTCCTATGCCTCAAAAATCAGCCGTGCTAAAATTGCAGCTGAGTATGAAACAATATTTTACAAAGCAACCTATTTGATTGGCACCCCACCCACCGCCTTCAACATTCACTCCCTCCACCACTGACGCACAGTAGCCGCAGTGTGTACCATCTACAAGATGCACTGCAGAAACTCACCAAGGCTCCTTAGACAGCACCTTCCAAACCCACAACCACTACCACCCAGGAGGACAAGGGCAGCAGATACATGCAAGATCCCCTCCCACCCACTCACCATCCTGACTTGGAACTATTTTTTTTTATCCGTTCATGGGATGTGGGCTTCGCTGGCTAGGCCAACATTTATTGCCCATCCCTAATTGCGCTGGAGAAGGTGGTGGTGAGCTGCCTTCTTGAACCGCTACAGTCCATGTGGTGTGGGTACACCCACAGTTCTGTTAAGGAGGGAACTATATTGCCGTTCCTTCACTGTCACTGGGTCAAAATCCTGGAACTCCCTTCCTAACAGCACTGTGGGTGTACCTACACCACATGGACTGCAGCGGTTCAAAAAAGGCAGCTCACCACCGCCTTCTCAAGGGCAACTAGGGATAGGCAATAAATACCAGTGATGTCCACATTCCATGAAAGTTTTTTTAAAAACTGCCTCACCCCTGCATGCCCAATTGTGGTGGGGTGGGGGCATGAGGCAGGGTAGTTAAAATTTCTACCTGAGTGCCAGGTGGCTATTCAACTACAGGGGTGAGCAGCAACAGCACTCCTGCTCCTGCCCTCATACAAACCACATTTCTTGCCCAAGGTTATTGGTTGCAGTGGACTAGCAAACTTCAAATTTTATTGGGGAAACTTTTGAAACCGAAGTCAATAAATCTGGTCATTTCTGGCTTCGCACCAGGAAAGGGACAATCAAAATTGATAAAGAGTGAAATAACTGGAATTTTTATAATGGGCTGCACAACCTCAGGACTCCCCAATGTTTACAGCCAATGAAGTACTTTTTTGAAGTGTAGTCACTGGGGTAACGCAGGAAACACTGCAGCCAATTTGCACACAGCAAGCTCCCACAAACAGTAATGAAAATCTGTTGTTTTGGTTATGTTGGTAGAGGGATAAATATTGGTCAGCATACCAGGGGGAACTCTTCTGGCTCTTCTTTAAAACAAAGCACTGTGATCTCTTGAATCTGACTGAGAGGCCTCTTTTAAGGTCTTATCTGAAAGACAGCAGCACAGACAGTGCAGCACTCTCTCGGTACTGCACTGGGTGCATCAACTTAGATTTTGCGCTCATCTCTCTGGAGTGGCACCTTTTGGATTATCGCTACAAACCAAATAGATTCACTAATGCCCTTCTGGGAAGGGAATCTCACCATTCCAGTCTCACGCCATGTGGCTGCCTCTTACAGAAGGGCAATGAGAAATGGTTTACCCGTGTTGGCTACAACTGAGGAATAATGTGAGAACATTCGGAAGTGTCGATACGGGCATGTTTCCCTCACTAGTCCAGGGGCACTGAGAGAAATTGTGGAATCCACCATCGATAAGACATAATAAGGTAGTCACTAATAAATCTAACAGGGAATCCAGGAGAAACTTTTATACCCAGAAGGTGGTGAGAATGTAGAACGTACAGTTTGTAGTCTTGAGGCGAATAGCATAAATGCATTTAAGGGGAAGCTAGAGAAGTACATGAGGGGGAAAGGAATAGAAGGATATGGTGATGGGGGAGATGAAGTAGAGCAGGAGGAGGCTCATGTAGCGTAAAAACACTAGCATAGACCAGTTGGGCTGAATGGTCTGTTTCTATGCTGTAAATTCTAAGTAACTGGTCCATGCCGGTGTCCATTCTGCACACTAACTACATCCCCCAACTCTAAGTAGCTCTTCCCGCCCTGTCTCCATATTCCTCTCATCCCTTTCCTTTCATTGTTAACAGTAACTATACTTCATTGCCTGTAAAGCACTTTGAGGTGGTGAGAGGTGCTATTGAAATGCAAATTATTTCCCCTTCTTCTCAGGTTAGGAATTCTGCCAAAGCTCTCCAGGCACGCGGAGCAGTGATTCCTGGTATCTTACCTGGGGGGAGGCGGGCCTTTGGCTGGGAGTTCTCCCGCTTGCTGGCCTTATTCAGGCGTTGTTTGGCACCGTGGATCTCATTCTGCCAGTGATCCGGAGGGTCTCGCCCCTCAGCCGGGTTCGTGCGGCTTTCCGGAAGGTGCCGGGCATCCGTGCCTTCCCTCCCTCGGAGGCCGGCGGCCTTCCTGTCTCCGGCTCGCTCCACCTTCTGCTCCGCCGCGTGCGGTTTTGATAGCATGGGTGGCCAGGCTTCCAGGTGACTCTTTGTCTGGAAGGTGGGCGATTTGATGGCTGGAGGGGGAATCGGTGGTGGAGGCAGCTCTGAGGTTGCAAGCACAGAAAAATAATTCCCTTTTTCGTTAAGTTCTCACATTCCAAAATCTCACCTCAATCCCAGGTCCCGGATAACAATGGAAACTTATACTTGTGCACCATCTTAATGGGGTTAGAACATTCCAAGGTGCTTCGAGGAACATTGCCAAACAGCATTAGACACCCAGCCACAATAAGGAGATATTAGGATAGGTGACCCAAAACTTGGTCACAAACACAGAAGATGCTGGAAAAACTCAGCAGGTCCGACAGCACCTGTGGAGAGAAAGGCAGAGTTAAGGTTTCCAGTCTGTATGACTCTCCTTCAAAGCAATGAAGCACTGATGGGCAGGACACCAGAATTAGAGGAACGCAGAGGGTTGTGGGGCTGGGGGAGATGTAGGGAGGGGTGAGGCCATGGAGGGATTTGTAAACAAGGATGGGAACACACTCTGCCATCCAGCTGTTAGCATCTGCATGAGATAGCACAGCTTTGATAGTAGTTGCTGAGTGACATCCCCCTCCATCATAGCACAGAAGGTGGCCATTCAGCCCATCCTATTTTTGACACTCTTTATTATGTGTCGATATTAAACAAGTTGGGATTACTCTTTTTAGGGCAGGGAAGATTAAAGGAGGGTTTAATAGAGGAGTTCAAAATCATAAGTGTCTGTGAGTAAATAAGCAGAAACTCTTTTCACTAGCAGGTCAGTAATCAAACGCCGTAGATTTCAGATAATGTGAACAGAACCATAGGATGAAGAGGAATTATTTTTTACGCAGCGAGTTACAATGATCTGGAATGCACTGCCTGAAAGGACAGCAGAAGCAGACTCAATAGTAACTTTCCAAAGAGAATTTGACATATTCTTGAAAAGGAAAAAAAATTGGAGGGCTATAGGGAAAGAGCAGGGGAAATGGGACTATTGGATAACATGTTCAAAGAGCCAGCACAGGCAAAATTGGGCCGAATAGCCTTCTTCTGTGCTGTTTGGTTCTTTATCATCGAGCTGAGGTGGCTGCCAGTGAGGTAAGTGGAGGGTGGGGTGTCCCGATCACAGAGTGTGGGGGGTTCCAGTGGCAACAGACACTCAAACACACTTCCCACGAGTTCACCCAGGAGCAATGGAACTTCCACTGAAATGTGATCAGCCAGCTTGGCACCGACTGAGGTTCAAACCTGCAGCCTTCTTTTCTGGCCTGTCAGAGAGTTGTGGGTTTCAGTCCCACTCCAGAAACTTGGGGACATAATCCAGGCCGATACTGCAGTGCCAGTGCTGAGGGAGTGCTGCACTGTCTTTCAGATGTTAAACCGACGCACCATTCGCCCTTTCAGATGGATGTAAAAGATCCAATGCCACCATTTCTAAGAAAAGCTGGGGAGTTCTCCCCAGTGTCCTGGACCAGAGTTTATCCCTCAATCAACCTCACTACATCTGGTTAGTTGGTCATTTTCACATTGCTGTTTGTATGAGCTTGCTGTCTGCAAACTGGCTGCTGTGTTTCCTACAGTAGCACCATGACTATACTTCTAAAGTATATCATTGGCTCTAAAGCACTTTGGGACATCCTGAACTAGTGGAAGGTACGACAGAAACGTAAGTCTTTCCACACTAGACAATGCATTTTCCCATTGAGTCACAGTACGTGGGAGAGGCAAGAAGCTGGGAGCACTGACAACACTGACGGAATGAAGAACATTAAAAACAATGGCAGTGCTGAAGAATAATCCTGTGATCCGACTGGAAGCGTTTAATATTCATCAGAAAAGCCAATGGCTTTATGGCTGCATCCTGCTTAATTCAAAAGACCTGGATTCCAGGCTGACCCAGTGCGTGACCTCTAATTAAATACCCTGTTCTTTTTCAATCTAATTTTCCTCAGACAAAACCACATTGCATTCCCTAGTCTCCGAGTCAGCTTTTTCATTATACAATCACCCCTGGCAGTGACTTCCTAATATCAGGGGTTTAGGCACACAAACTCCCGATCTATTTTAATCTTCCGTTTGATTATTGCTGTTCTCTCAACCCAATCCTAACCCTAAGGGCCATGGCTGCTGCGATTATATCTGGTAATGAATCGCATTAAAGTTCCTTGGACTTGGTTTGAACCCTCTCTGCCCATCATTGCAATCTTTGCTTTCACCTTATTCAAATTACTTACACCTGTGCCTAACCCACCGACCCCACCCTCTGACACCCTCGGGATTGTCTTTCCCGCTTCTAAAGTTGGGCAATCCCAGGAACTGGGATAATTCCACAGCACCTGCCGCGAGTAGAGGGACCTGTACAGGATAGATTTATTACATAAAATAATAGATACACAAGAATCGGATACAGGCTGGAAACAAATAGGAGGTGTGGAGAGTTTATATATAACATAAGAGATACTGGAGTGAGTTACAGACTGGAATCTAATCGAGGTGTTCAGGGTGATTTATAGATAAAATAACAGATACCTGGGAGTGAGTTACAGGCTGGAATCTAATCGAGGGTTTCGGGCTGGTTTATATATAGAATAACAGATACTCGGGAGTGAGTTACTGACTGGAATCTAATCGAGGGGTTTGGGGTGGTTTATATATAGAATAACAGATACCCGGGAGTGAGTTACAGACTGGAATCTAATCGAGGGGTACAGGGTGGTTTATATATAGAATAACAGATACCTGGGAGTGAGTTACAGACTGGAATCTAATCGAGGGGTTCGGGGTGGTTTATATATAGAATAACAGATACCCAGGAGTGAGTTACAGACTGGAATCTAATCGAGGGGTTCGGGGTGGTTTATATATAGAATAACAGATACCCGGAGTGAGTTACAGACTGGAATCTAATCGAGGGGTTCGGGGTGGTTTATATACAGAATAACAGATACCCGGGAGTGAGTTACAGACTGGAATCTGATTGAGGGGTTCAGGTGGTTTACATATAGAATAACGGATACCTGGGAGTGAGTTACAGACTGGAATCTAATCGAGGAGTTCGGGGTGGTTTATATACAGAATGACAGATACCCGGGAGTGAGTTACAGACTGGAATCTAATCGAGGGGTTCGGGGTGGTTTATATACAGAATAACAGATACCCGGGAGTGAGTTACAGACTGGAATCTAATCGAGGGGTTCAGGGGGTTTATATATAGAATAACAGATACCCGGCAGTGAGTTGATAGTTGCCTTTCTAGGCCACCTTTCAATATCTCATGATCGTTTCACAGTCAATGCAGTTTTGAAGGGTAGTCACTATTGTACTGTAAGAAACACACAGCCAATTTATGCACAGCAAGCTCCCACAAATAACAATATGACAATGATCAGAAGATCTGTGTTTGGGGAGCTAGTTAGCATGTGCTCCAGAATAACGCCAACAGCACAGGGACCGATCCCTGTTTCAGCTGAGGTAGATTTGGGATCTGCTTCCTCGTCCTGACCTGTGGCAAAATTGCAACATAAATCACGCAACCCTCAAGTCATCGAGGATACTACCTGGAGAAGAGGAGGAGCTGTTTTTGATGTTAGTTTAGAAATAAGTATTAGTCAGGGGAGTAAGGAAGACTCGCCCTGCTCTTCACTGAAATAATGCCGAGGCAATCTTTCACATCCACCTGAGAGGGCAGAGAGGGCCTCAGGTTAATGCCTCAACCAAAAACAGCACCTCCAACAAGACAGAACTCCCTCAGTACCTGCACTGGTGGTGTCAGCTTCAATATTTTTGCTCAAGTCTCCGGAGCGGGACTTGCAACCACAATGATGTGACATTCAGCCACAGCTGACACCCTGCTGTCAACACTCCAAAGTTTACTGAGACAGTAAAATTCATAGGATTAGAGTATAAGAGCAGGGAGGTTATGCTGGACGTGTACAAAACATTAGTTAGACCATAACTGGAGTACTGCATACAGGTCTGGTCACTGCATTACAGAAATAATGTGATCATACTAGAGAGGATACAGAGGAGATTTATACAGGATGCTGCCAGGATTGGCGAATTCTCGCAATGAGGAAAGATTGGACAGGGTGGTGTTGCTTGCAGTGGAACAGGGAAGACTGAGAGGGGATTTAATTGAAGTGTATAAAATTATGAGGTTAAAAAGGCTTAGTTCCCTGATTAGTAGAAAGATTAGAGAGGAGTTGAGAAACCTTTGCACCCAGGGGATGATGGGGGCCTGGAACTCACTAACCTGAAAGGGTTGGAGAGGCAGAAGCTCTCAACACATTTAAAAAGTGCTATAGCTTATAGGGCTACAGACCAAGAACTGGAGGGTGGGATTAGTCTGAATGAATACTTTCCACCTAGATCAGACATGACGGGCTGAATGGCCTCCTTCTGTGACATAAATTTCTATCTACACGCAAGTATTCATAATTGAAAATCTTTTATTGTGCTAAAAAAATGTCTAATAATTGAAATGAAACAACGCGAAAACCACAAAACAAAGAGAACTTAGTGTTAAGATGTTGGAATTACAGCTTTGAATTTAACTATTTTAACTTGTGAGCAAACTGTGGATTGTGCAATACTTATGTAACTTTAACATAATATAGCAAGATCTCAACCATGACTGCACTTGTACATTTTGTAGAATAATGCTATCACACTAAGATCTAGTAAAGGCCCACAATTAACATATTGGCTTTAAGCTGTGTCAAAACCTCCTGAATCCGATCAGGGAGGTCTCCAATGGTTCCGATTTAAAAAAAAAATGAAACCGTAGATTCATGTGACTCTCATCCATCCTGTCAGAGTCAGAATGTGTTCCCTCCACGCTGATAAACACTTGATTTCAGATCTCAGCTATTTCAGCAATCTTCCGAGAGATACAGATTGACAGAGACACAAATGTTGTAATGGGGGCAGAGAGGAAGAGATAGAGTAAGTGACAGGGAAAAGGAAAGGGACAGTTATAAAGAGAAAGACAGAAAAAGAGAGGAAGATAGAAAGAGAAAGGCATACGCAGAGGCAAAGAGAGGCCCGCAGAGAGATAGAGATATACGTAGAGAGATGGAGGGCTGGATTTTGCCGATTATGTCACAATCCCAATGGCGGGATCAATTCTGAGTCGGCTTTGGTGGGATGTCTCTTGTCATCTCACTGGAGCTGACCAGTTAAGAAGCTGCCTTTAGAAGCCCCGTCCAATTAAGATGGGTGGTCAGGCCATGAAACCAGGAGGCCCAATCATTGATGTATGGCTGGAAGCCCCATTGAGAGAATGCGAGGGGGCCTCAAGATGGAGATGCCATCTGAAGAATTATAAAACTGTAAAAAATAAATGTGGTCAGAGCTATCAGAGCGGAGGCACAAATCCTCCCACAGGATAGATGGAGGGGGGACTCCGTCATGGAGGGAGAGTGGGTGGGTGTGAGGGGGTGAAACTCCTCCACAGGGCAGGGGGAGGGAAAAGGGGAATCCTTCACCGGATACTGGGACAGGGAACTCCCCCAGAGGATAGGGGTAGCCCTCAACAGAGTAGTGGGAGGGGAAACTCCTCCACAAGATGGGGGAAGGGGAACACCTCCACAGGACTCCCTGTTGATGTGATTGTTGCCCTTTAATCCCCATATCTCCGAGAGGGAGGATTTAAAGAAGGCTTCACTGACCCCCCCTCCCGGGACTGCCGTAGATAACGGTTGAGCTGTGACCTCAGTGGGGGCCACGTCCACCGTGGGGAAGGTCCCAGCGTTAGTCACCAATTTTCCCCCAAGGGGATACCTATTGCCACTAATTGGCTACCTGCCACTGTTGGGGGGGTAGTCACCGCTGGTCAGACTGTATCTCCGGCAGATGGAGGTTGGGGCTGAGCAGGAGAGTCTGCAACATGAGATTCTCCAATTTTCCTGTCCATCCCACCTCAACACCCATCTCGGTGGAACTGAGCTGATTTAGCTGAGAGAGGAACAGGCACAGGGGGCTGAATTTCGCAAAGAGGGCAGTTGTCCTGTCACCGAGGTCTTAAGCCAGGTGGGGACCTTGTTTCGAGGGGTGGTGGGAACTGAGCCCACAGTTTGGTGGTGACAACCAGTTAAGTGTCTGCCTCCAGGGCTGTTGTCCCTAGCAATGGCAGCTCTCCCAATCAGAGGTCCAGCAGCTCATCAGTGCCACCGGTGTTCACTGCTGGGGCTGCACCTAGAGAAACAATGGATGGGTGCCCTCAAGGAGAGATAAGTGGAGGGTCAAGGGTAGCCCGCAGGCCTGGTGATTTGGCGGGGCGGCTCGGTGCACAGGTGTGCACGTTACCGTGGGGTGGCCATTGCCACCGGGGGGCACTTCTCTTGGCCAAAGAGCGTCCAAATAGCAGGCTTCCCCGAACCACCGCTGAGGCCACTAGGAGGCCACCAGGTTTCACTGTTTACCCACATGGCCGTGGGCCCTCCCAGTATGGGAAGAATGGCCCCAGAGGTGGTAAATGACCCTTAATTGGCCACTGAAGTAGCCCAGTTGGTCTCCGGGTGGGCAGTTTGCCTTCTTTTCCACCGCTGACAAAATGGCTGGGCGGTGGGGAGAGAACAGTGCACCACCCTGCATCTTCCCACACCGGTTTGATAACCGTTCATCTTGCCGGTCTGTTATGGATGTGATTTTCCAGACAAGTTTCCCATAAGAAACAGTGAACTTTATTTACAGGGCTTCAGCAGCAGTTACATGTTTCCATCAAGTTCCACAACAAGACACAAACTCCACCCCTAAGGTTCCCCGCGCTTTGGGCTGATTTGTTCACACTGTCACGTGCTACTACACAGTACAATGAGTCTCAAAGCTACAGTTACTACACATTCCATCCTCAAAGGGTGGGTAAAATTCAGCCCAGAGATACAGTGAGAGGTGGCAAGGGAGAAGCAGAGGAGCCGGAGATACAAAGACTGAGATAGATAGAGAGACACAAAGATGCAGAGCCCAAGTGATGGTGAGAGTGAGAGTTGCAGGGAAATAAAAACAGAGGAATAAAGAGAGATAGAGAAATACAAAGAACAAGAGAGAGTAGGGGTCACTGAAACAGAGACAGAGAAAGTCAGAGTGACAGATAGAGACTGAGAAAGACAGTGAAAGACACGCACACATAGAGAGAAACAGAACCATTCAAATCAAGATAGACACTGAAAAAGGGACACAGGGAAAGACAACGCAGAGAGTGAGAGAGAATGAAGGAAGAAGAAAGATATTAAAAAGCAGAAGAAAGATAGAGGGCATCAGCTGGTACTGCCAAATCAATTGCTGATATTGGAGATCCTTATCCAGGATTAGTGGCCCCTTTCTGCCATTTCTCTCTGGAATGTCTTAGTTGACAAATGGAAAAAAAATCAATTCAAGACCTCGTTTATTTATCACACATAAGTAATTTTCCTGGGATTTCTAACTTCAGCCTTTAATTTGAAGTGTTGCCTCCTTTCCTCAACACTATCTGATATTGTACTAGGTTGGGACCCAGCCAAGGCTGCTGTGCAACCTGGGTTATGTTGGCATTAACCCAGTAATCAAAGAGCCACAGGGGGTATCACAGTGAGATCAGACTCCAGGAGGCTTTTGAGATACTTTGCATATGCTGTAGAGAAACAGCAGCCTTTGTTGTGGACCCAACACTTGCACAAAACATTCAAAATGATGGGACAGATCCTCTAGGACTGAGATGATGAAAGATTTCTTCACTCAGAGGGTGGTCAACCTGTGGAATTCTCTACCACAGAAGGCTGTGGAGGCCGGGTCACTGAGAATCTTCAAGAAAGAAATTGATACATTTTTGGATATTAGAGGCATCAAGGGGTATGGAAAGAAAGTGGGAATATGGCGTTGAGATATAGGATCAGCCAGATCATATTGAATGGCGAAACAGCATCGAAGGGCTGAATGGCCTACTCCTGCTCCTAATTTCTATTATTCTATGTTTCTTATCCATCACCTCCGTGCAAGATTTTAGAGATATTTACGTATTCACATATTTACAGCGCAGAAACAGGCCATTCAGCCCAGCTGGTCTATGCTGACCTTTATACTCCTCTCACCTTATTTTACCTAATCCTAATATCATAACCCTCTATTCCTTTCTTCCTCATGTATTTATCCAGCTTCCCCTTGAAAGCATCTATGCTATTCACCTCAACTAGTCCATGTGCTCGCAAGTTCCACATTCTTACCATTCCTTGGGCAAAGAATTTTTGCCTGAACTCATTATTGGATTTATTCGTGACTCTTTTATATTTAGGCCGCCTTAGTTTTGGCCTCACCCATAACTTAAAATGTTAAGAGGTGATTTGATTGAAGTTTTGCAGATGTTAAGGGATACAGACAAGGTAGATTTGGAGAGCTATTTTCACTATTTGGGCAGCCTTGTCGGCTGTCCCTTGATTCAAGTGTGACGTCTACTCAGTGTAGCACGTTTTTGCCATGGATCTCCATGTGACTGAACAGGCCAATTCTCAATCTTCAGATCTTTGCCCACATGAGACAGGATGTCCCATGAGGCGGTGGGATTTGGAGTGCTGGATTTGCTTCCTTTTCTTCCCTTCTCTGCCACCGCTCTGCCTCATCATTAAGATGTTGGGACTCAAAGTGTGAGGCAGTTTGATGGACAGGTCGTCCCCATTTTTGGACGATTGGCAGCAAGCTCCTCCCAGTAATTGAAGACAATGCTGCCACACTTCAAGGAGAGTTTCAGAGTGTCTTTGTATCACTTTCTTCTTCCTCCCCAGGAATGTTGGCCACTTGAGATTTGAGAAATCAGGATCTGGCAGGAGAGATGAATTTTGGGTATCCAGACAGCCCATCAAAGTTGATTTTGCAGGAGATTTGCCTGAATGCTTACAGAGCTGGCTTCAAAAAGGACACAAGCGTTTACTCAATGGTCCTCCCATTGAATCCAGGGGATGGGGCGGTGGCATTGCTGATGGAATTTCTCTAGCGTTGTTTTGTGTCACTCGTACACAGTCCAGGTCTCACTGCAATATAGGAGTGTGATGACGATAACTACTTTTGTTGATTTCTGGAGGTCTTCATTGTTAAACATTCGCTGCTACTGTCAGCACAGTTGATCAACATATTCCAGAGTCTCTTTTGGCAACATTCAAGGACAGGCCGGATTTCTTGTATGCAGAATTGCAGAGGTTGAGAGCGGCTTGTACATCTGCTGCAGAGTGGGTGACAACACTGCAGTCATCCACAAACTGCAGATTGTGCATGTCTACACTGAGCACTTCCCAAATCTTGGCAGGTAGCAAGGAAATTCACCAACTACCAGGAAATTCAACCAAGGCTTCTCCGACAGCACCTTCCAAACCCACGACCACTACCATCTAGAAGGACAAGGGCTGCAGATAGATGGGAACATCATCACCTGGAAGATCCTCTCCAAGCCACTCATCATCCTGACTTGGAAATATATCGCCGTTCCTTCACTGCTGCTGGATTAAAATCCTGGAACTCCCTCCCTAACAGCACTGTGGGTGTACCTACACCACATGGACTGCAGCGGTTCAAGAAGGCGGCTCACCACCACCTTCACAAGGGAAACTAAGAATGGGTAATAAATGCTGGCCCAGCCAGCAAAATCCCACATCCCATGAATGAATAAAAAAACCTTTCTCAAAAGGCTACCATTGATGAACTGATCCAACAACAGATCAATTGTGTCAACTATAGCAATGAGTGTTTAATAACAAAGACCTCCACAAGTTGACAAAAACAATTTGTTTTGGCTTGGAGGAGACTGAGGTAAATGAGTTGCCCACCCAGGCCATATTTAATACTGACACCAGGGGGCAGTTGATCTTTGATGTGGTGAATAGCCACTGTCAGGTAGATTGTAAATAGTGTGGGGGCTATCACCAGCCCTGCCTGACTCTTGTCCGGATTTTGATGGTGTCCGTTTCAGATTTCCCACTCAATACAGTTGTAGTCATATCGTCATGAAGCAATTGCAGGATTGTGATCAAGTTTCTTGGACATCCAAATCTTTGGAGCACAATCCACACAGCCTCGTGATTTTTACTGAGTTAAATGCTTTGAGAATGTTGCTGAATGCAATGAAGATTTCCTGGTGTTGTTCTCGACATTTTTCTTGAATTTGTTTGGCAATAAAGACCATGTCAGATGTTCCTCTGGAAGGTCGAAAGCCACACTCTATCTTTGGGAGGATTCCCTTAGCCACAGGAAGTGGACGATTCAGGAGAATGTGTGTCAGGATTTTCCCAGCTGTGGACAAGAGGGGAAAACGTCGATAGTTCCCACAGCATCATTTATCTCTCTTCTTGAAGATAGTTCCTATTGTTACATTCTGGAAGTCGGTAGGATGAGTGAATGAAGTCTTGATGTGAGCAAAAGGTCACCAGCTTTACCAAGCTCAGCTGGAATACAAAATATTCCGCAGGTTTTGTAGTTTCCCATCTGTTTGATTGCTTGTTGCAATCCTTAAGCAGAGAAACACGAAGGGGATTTTGTCCATTTGACCTTGGTCTGTACATAGCCCTGGTGGCTTTGCATGTCATGATGGTCAGCATATTGTTGGATCTCTTGAGCTTTCAATTCCCACTACATGCCCTTTATTTTCCGGATTTGTCTTTCGGGTGTTAGCTTTGAGCTGTTAATGCTGCCACCTTGGCTTGTGACCTTGGATTGTTCTGCCATTGCAATGGAGGTTGCTTGTTTTGGTTCTAGCAGGTCCCATATTTCAGCATCATTTTCATTGAACCAGTCCTGGTGACAACAGTGCTCGAACCAAATGGTGTAGGCACAGGAGTCTGGTACAGCCGACTTTATTTGATCCCACTGTTTTGGAATTGAGTTGGATATGTGAAGATTTTCCAGATTGGTCACAAACTGCACTTGGGATTCCTCCCTTTGGACTTTAGGACTGAGACTTTGATCATCTTCCTCTTGGACTTTGTGCTGTGCTAGGTGGATGTTCATCACCGATGGAACAAATCTCTGGTCTGTCCAGCAGGCATCAGTACCCTGCATGGATCGAGTGACCTTTGACCCTGAGCAATGACATCATCCAGGAGGTGCCGGTGCTTTGATCTAGGATGCCTCCATGTGGCTGTGGTTTTGTATTTGCCCTTCTGGATGGCAAAACCAACTCTGTGGATATGAGGGTGGTTGTCAGCCTCTCCTTTCCAGAAGAAGGTGTTTCTTCCTGCTTGTTCGTTCATTCACCAGCTCTTCCCCAGGAAGGCGGGTCTCACTGAGAGCGGCGATGTCAATTTGGAGTCTTGATAACTCACGTAATATGATTGCAGTTCTTTCCACACAGTCCTCTCACTCCTGAGATTATCCATGCATGTTCTAAAATCCCAAGTTGCAAAATTTAAAGTTTTCTTTCTTTGACCACAGGGTGTGGTTCCTCGGCCAGGAGACAGTGGGACAATCTATTTTAGGGGGCCTTTTCTAGTCTCCTCCCCATTTGGGGTGAGCAGAGGGCTGCTCAGTCACAGATGCTGCTGCCCAAAGACACCTCTGTCCTAACACAGGTGTCCAGTCACCTTCATGCATCTGTCTCCTGTGTGCAGATTCTGGACCAGGGACTCCCAGGTTCATAGCCCTGTTCCTGTCGCCAATTCTCCATCTCCATCTTGACAGGACTTGGCAAATGGACCCTGGCAGAAGCCTGCGGGTGACTTTGTTCAACATGAGGACCTTGGGGCAACATCATTGTCCACACGCTCTTGATGGGTTGGTGCTTAGATATCAGTGATGTGTCAAACCATGATGACCTGGACCCACCTCACCACTGCAGCCTTTTTCCACCTTTGCAGAGGGTGAGAGACAGTCTTCCTTCAACTGCTCTGCCACTGAGAACTTTTTGGACCACACTTTGTCTGGCACCTCCCCCTGCCCTTGCCGCGATGGGTGGCTCTACCAGGAGCAAGGAGCTCTGGATGGCACTGCTCAAGAGATCATCAGAGCACACAAGCCTCTCCACCTTGTTAAGATGCCAATGCATGGAGGGCTTGGAGAGCTTAGGACCAGGGGAATAGACTAAAACATGGAATCAGATCCTGCAGGAATGAAATGTCATAAAGGGCAGTAGAAGTTTGGAAAACTCTTCCGCAAGCAGCAATTGATGCTAGATCAATTGTTCATTTTAAATCTGAGATTGATTTTGTTAGCCAAAGATAGTAAGGGATATAGGGCAAAGCTGGGTATGTGGAATTAAGTCACAGATCGGCCATTAACCTATTGAATCGTGTAATAATTTCAAGGGCTAAATGAACCACTGTTCTCTCTGTATTCCTGAGTGGAAACATCTTCTCTATGTCTACACTTCATCATTTTAAAGTCTTCGATTGAGCCATCCCTCAGCCTTCAATTTTTTTTATTAAAAAGAGCCCCAGGCTGTTCAATCTTTCCTAATAGTTATAACTTCTCAATTCTAGTATCATCCTTGTAAATCTTCTTTGCTCCTTTCCCAGTGCCTCTATATTCTTTTGGCAATATGGAGATCAGAACTGTCAATATTATTCCAAGGATGTAACAAGGCTCCACAGAAATTTAAGGTAAGTACTCTCCTTTTTCATTTGCCAATGACAACTGCAGCCTTCCTCATCCCTCTATCAATGGAGGAGAAACATTACTTTTAAAAAGTAGCATTCCTGCAAGACAGTTCTGTTTTAATTACAGAATTGTCATAACGGGGGTCACTCAACAGCCATTGTGTTAAATCAAAATAAAACTTCAGTGCATTTTATCAATCTGTCCTCTCAGGGTCACCAGATAGACAGAGAGAGAGAAAGAGGGAGAGAAAGAAGAAAAGGAACAGAGAGTAACATCAGCAACAGGAAGAAAGAGACACAGAGGAAGAAGAAAAAATAGAGAGATGAACATAGAGAGAAATAGAAACAAAGGACCAGAGCGAGAAAATAATAGAAAACAGACAAAAATGAAGAAATGAACAAAAAACAGAGAGGAACTGAGGGAGAAAAACAGACAGAGAAAACAGCAAAGAAAGAGTAAAAACCCTTCACAATCCCTTCCATTGTATAGAATCCCAATGGGCCAGGCCCCTTCCCATTCACTCCCACTGAATGAAATCTCAATGGTTGAGATTCCTTTGATTCGCTTTCGCTGCACAGAATTCCTAATCTCAACATTGAGTTTAAGCATTCAACCCCAACCCGAGTGTAAATTCCTCCTGCTTTACCCAGTTTTTATTGTCAAACACTGAAGGGTTGAATGGTTTGGTGATCAGCAGGGAGTGAGTTGCTCATCGTTTGTGTGGAGGCCGACCTCGCCAGACACTGAGCGAGGGCTTGGTCAAATGGGGCTTTGGGCTGAGCCATGTCTGGCTGAATGAGTGACGGATTCCACATCAGTAGTGAGGGTCTTACTTTAGTGAGAGGCTTCCCTGCTTTGACTTGCAAGAGGGGCTAAAGGTTTGACTCTGCATCACACGTACCATCAGTGAAGATCTCCCGACGCACGTGCCCTGCCTGGTGCTTCAGTTTCTTCATTGGACGGGATTTCTGCATCACAGCAGCACTTGCGTTGCTGTCGGTGGAGAAAGGGCTGGTGGGACGAGGACAATGCGACGAGGGGAAGTGTCGGCGGCCTGTGGTAATCGGGGAAAGAAGGAGAATGAGTTTTACAACAGGTAGAAATTAATCCATTCAGCCGACTGATTGAACAAGCGTCACTCCAAGCTTTGCTGTCTCTCCATTTCATCAATAACTCAGGGCTTCTCTTAACCTTTGCCTCTCTTTCCTCCAGGTCTTTGCTCTCATCTCCCTCCACTATGAATCCTAACACACTGCCTTTCTCTCTGTCCAGGACCTCATATCTGTGCAACTTCTTCACTCCCTCAGTCACCTCTTCCTCCTATAGGTTTTCAATACCCTGGCCTGGTCCATTCGGCTCTGGACCAAGGGCAGGCCCTAATTCAAGTCTTGCGCACTAAAGATACTTGAGCTACTTATTAAGGTCTGTGATACAGACCCTGCCCCTTTAAAAGGAGTCTGTGATAGAGATACTGCCCTAGGTAAGAGATTGCTGATAAAAAGTTGCTTTTAGTACAGATCTTGAATAAGGCTGAAAAGGGAGACGTGTTGCTGAAGCTTTTCATCTTTCACTCATCAGGACAAATGCAAGAATGCCAAATTTCAAACAACCACAACAATTTATACTACAGGAGAAAAGGATGCTGATTGGTTGGCAAGTTGACTCTGATTGGCTGAGACGTTGCCATGGAGAAAGCAGTAAGGAACTGTAGGCTCCCCAAGCTCCCAGATAATTCAAAAAATGTACAGGACTTGAATGTATTCCTTTTGCTTGTAGAGAACGGGTCCCCACATATGAATGTAAGTTGTTTCTTGCAGTTGTTAATGAGCCACATTACGAGCTCGACTAATTATCTTAAGTTGGTTGTTAATGCAGCTGTTAGCACACTCAGGATTGTTCAGCCAGTGCTGCCCAATTGTGGAATCACATCTAACAGTAGACATTTTGTTTTGTTGATTGCTGATCATGACACTGGTCCTTTAACAGGAATCAAGAGAAATATTTTGCAGGGCTACGGGGAAATACCATAAATGGGTCTAGCTGAATTGCTGTTATAGAGAGCGGGCATGGACATAATGGACTGAGTGACCTCCTTCTGTGCTGTAACTATCCTGTGATTCCACAAAATGTGAAATTAAGCTGTTACTTCCTGATATCCCTGCCAGTGGTCAGTCTCCCTGTGATCTCATGCTGCCACTGAAGCGGTCCTTTGCTACGCTTCCTAAATAAGATGTTAATCTCGTACTCAATCAAAAGTAAAAAGGAAGGCTTGATTTCTACAGTGTCTTTCAGAATTCAGGATGCTCCAAAGTACTTTACAGCCAATGAAGTCCTTTTTTGAAGTGTAGTCACTGTTGTAATGTAAGAAACACAGTAGCCAATTTGCACACAGCAAGCTCCCACAAACAGCAACTTGATAATGAACGGCTTTTAGTGATGTTAATTGAGGGGTAAATGTTGGCCAGATCACCAGGGAGGACTCCCCTGCTCTTCTTCCAAATAGTGGCAATAGAATCTCTGACATCCACCTGAGAGGGCAGATGGAGGCCTCAGTTTAACTTACCAGTCTCCTTAGGACAGTGCAACGTCTGCCTATGGGAAGAAATGAGGGTTATTTCTGGAACACTAAGACCAGCACAGCTCAAGCGGCTTCCTGTCCTTGTGCACAGTGAACCTCATGATGGCCACAGAGAAAACACTCGCTTTAGAGAACACCACCAGCTGACAGCTATAGGAGCACTCTCATTGGCCAGAACCTTGAGGAGGTGGCGAGGGTCACTCAGCCACTGAATGGAGAGCCAGCAGGAGCCCCAGGTCATCTCTTTTAGGACAGACCTGCTGCATCTTGTACCAGTCAGGCACTTGAGAGGTCAGTGGAGGGCCTTCCCCCAGCATCAAGGACCCTGGAGGTGGAAGCCCTGCCTGCTGTGAGCTGCTGGCCAATCAGAGGCCAGCATCCCTATTGAACAGCAATGCTGCCTGGGAGGCAGTGGCTACTGCCGGTACAACATTCACCCCAGGCCCAGGATTGTTGCTGGATCCCAGGCTGCTAGTGAGTGATGGAGGGAGGGGAGGTCTCTGGGGAGGGAGTGGGGGTGGGGTCAGGGGGAGGGCATGGAGGTGGGGTTTGACAGCAAGGGCAAGGGGTGGCTCTCAGAGGGCACCCCCTTGCTGATGCCAGGTCCCTCAATTAGGGACAGATTGCCTTTGAACAAGGGCATCCCCAACACCACCGCCCACACTACCCCCAACAACGCCCCGTCCCCTCGCAGGAACCTGAAAGCAAACTCAACCGGGGGTTTGCTTGACATGCTTCCCACATGGCAAGGCCCCTACCCACACCCCATCCGCTGCTGGGTTAATTCATTAATTGCCCACTAAAGGGTCTCAATCGCTGGCAGAGAGAGAAGGCCGTCTAAGACCTCCTTAATTGACAGGATAGAAATAAATGGTCTGCCTCACCCTGCATGTTGTATTGAAGTCCATAGATCATATGTTGTCAGGTTGAGTTCCTAAAATCCTCAATCATTTATATACTATTTATGAGTTTTATAAAGTCGGAGATTGGGCTGTCTCATGGTCTGTCAATTCTACATCTTATTTGTGAAATGGATAACTTTCTCCTTAATCCCATCGCACATTTACTTTTGTGTGGTTGTGGCAAGAGACAGTGGGAGGTGGGATTGAAGAGTGCGATTAGACAGGGCATCACAATTGTGCAGGACAGGGGTAGAGCGGCCAGAAGTCCCTGCTCATTTGTTTGCAGGTAGTCCTTTTTCAACATGACAGACACTTCACCATCTGGCATATGATGGACTGAACGGCCTTCTTCCTCGTAGTAAATCTTCTACAACTCTGTAATTTTCTTTGGCAAATTTGCAGGCCTCCCAGCCAATGCTCCATGATGGACAGCCCCACTAATCTCTCCCAGGCCGCTCACACCATGCGTGATCCTTGTTAAGAAGACATATGGGAGCTGCTGCGCTGTGGCCTGGAAAGTGACCATGTCCAGTGGTCATGTTACTGAACTAATAGTCCCCCCGAACGAGAATTCAGATCTCACTGCAGCAGTTTGAAAGTTTGAATTCAGCTTAAAAAAAAGATCAGTAAAATGATTAAAGGATGATGAAGCTATTGTATTGTCATACAAATCTAATCAGTCCTTTAGTACATAAGAACATAAGAAATAGGAGCAGGATTCGGCCATTTAGCCCCTTCACCCCGCACCACCATTTGATAAGATCACGGCTGATCTGATTTTGACCTTAACTCCATTTTCCTGCCTGTTCCTCATAACCCTTGACTCCCTTGTCAATCAAAACTCTGTCTAACTCAGCCTTGAATATATTGAATGACTCAGCCTCCACTGCTTCCTGTGGAAGAGAACTCCAAAAATGAAGAGAAGAAATTCCTCCTCATCTCTGTCTTAAATACAAGACTCCTTATCTTTAAACTGTGCTAGTCTCTGCCATTAGGATAAACATACTCTCAGCATCTATCCTGTCAATCCCCCTCAGTATCTTAAATATTTCAATGTGATCACCTGCTATTCTTCTAAACTCCAATGAGTACAGGCCCAACCTACTCAACCGTTACTTAACCCCTTCATCCCAGGAATCAGCTCATGAACCTTCTCCGAACTACTTCCAATGCAGTTTAGGGAAGGAAAGCTACCATCCTTACCCGGTCTGGGACTATATGTGTGACTCCAGTCCCAACCAATGAGGTTGACCATTAACTGCCCTCTGCCCATCAGGGCAACCAAGGGATGGGCAACAATTGACAGTCTTGCCGGTGATGCCCACATTCCAGGAATGAATTAAAAGTGATACTGACAGAACATTGCACACAAAGCTAAGAGCTTGCTATTGAGAGAATCAATATGGTTTAATACAATACAGAATAAATGATTAACCTAAATATTCAATATGAATTTATAACTACAATAATATTTTACATTCTGGAACTGATTACAGGGATGTTCTTCACTATATTAATTTTTAATGCAATTTGAAGTGTTCTGGATATTAATTTTGGTGTCGACTCTCATTGATTCTCCTCCTGATCTCTAATAAACATTAGAACTGTACAAGCAGCAGAAAGAGTTCATCACAGGTCACTAATTAGATGCAGTTCACAGCAAATCGAATTCCACCAGGCTGAATTCCTTGACGCTGATTGGCTCATTCAAGTCTTGCATATTTGATACCAATCATGAAACTAATGAGGTTAAATTAAACCAATGCCCGGGTATTTAACAAGAGAAAGAAGCTTCATTCAGCAGTTAGCTTGAGTCGAATGTGGATTCTGCTCACTAAGTTAAACCCTCAAAACATAAATGTTTGGGAATCAAGAAAGCATTTCAATTGGTGTATCCACCCTGGGAGTGTTTGATGGGGACAGTGTAAAAGGAGCTTTACTCTGTATCTAACCCCGTGCTGTACCTGTCCTGGGAGTGTTTGATGGGGACAGTGTAGAGGGAGCTTTACTCTGTATCTAACCCCGTGCTGTACCTGTCCTGGGAGTGTTTGATGGGGACAGTGTAGAGGGAGCTTTACTCGGTATCTAACCCCGTGCTGTACCTGTCCTGGGAGTGTTTGATGGGGACAGTGTAGAAGGAGCTTCACTCTGTATCTAACCACGTGCTGTACATACCTGTTGCTGTCTCGTGCATTTGATGTCGAGCTACTTTGAGTCCCGCATATTCAGCAGCTGCTGCGACAGCGTGTGCAAAGTCGGCATCTGTAAAGAAAGAGCCATCGGAGGAACTGACAGCGCTGGAGCGCCCGCTGGAGCTGTTGGCATCCTCCTCGGAGGCTGAGCCCCAGCCGTTGATCATGGAACCCGTGACGGAGCTTTCTAGGTCTCCCATGCTGGAGGCGGGTGTCTGCTCCAGGCCGCGTAGGAGGAGCCGGCGGCTGTGCATCTTGGCCACTTCCACATCCTCCTCTTCCTCTTCCTCCTCGGGGGCATCTGTGTCCATGTCGGAGACCAGAGGCCCTGAGATATAGCCGTACGTGTGGGAGGGGGAGACAGGTCTCGGTGGAGGTGGTGGACTGACTGGATGGCACCTGAGAAAAGATAACAATCTTAGTACGAGAAAGTCTTGCATTTCTATCATACCTTTCACTGGTTCAGGACACCCTAAAACACTAACAGCCAGTAAAGTACTTTTTAAAGTGAAGTCGCTGTCGTCATGTTGGGAATCGCAGCAGCCCATCTACTCAGAGCTGGATCCAACAAACAGCAATGTGCTAGTGACCAGGCTTTAGTGGTGTTGGCTGACGGGGGAATAAACATTACTGTTTGACGCTTGGGAGGACTCTGTTGCTCGCTTTTGAAATAGAATCACAGAACCATAGTAAAGTTACGGTCCAGAAAGAGGCCATTCAGCCCTACTTGCCTGTGCCACTCATAAAAAGAATAAAAAGGAAACCAGTGCTCATTTCATCCCACGTCCCAGCACCTGGTCCATAGCCTTGCAGGTAACAGCGCTTCAGATGCAGATCCAGGTACCTTTTGATTGAGTTGAGCGTTTCAGCTTCAACCACCAATTTATGCACCGAATTCCAGACGTCCACCACCCTCTGGGTGAAAAAGGTTTTTCCTCATGGCAATGAGGGGAAACAAGTCTTTCCTGTCTACCCTATCTAGGCCCCTCATAATTTTGTACACCTCAATTAGGTCACCCCTTAGCCTCCTCTGTTCTAGTGAAGCCAGCCCCAGCCTATCCAATCTCTCCTCATTGCTGCAGTTTTTAAGCCCTGGCAACGTTCTTGTAAATCTCCTCTGTATTATTGCCAGAGCAATTACACCTTCCTGCAATGTGGTGACCAGAACTGTATACACAATTCTAACTGTGGCCTAACCAGTGTTTTATACAGTTCCATCATTACATCCCTGCTTTTGTATTCAATACCTCACCCAATAAAGGAAAGCATTCCATATGATTTCTTGACCACCTTATCCACCTATCCTGCCACCTTCAGGGACCTGTGGACATGCACTGCAAGATCTCTCACTTCCTCAGCCCCTCTCAATAATTTCCTGTTTATTAAATATTGCTTTGCTTTGTTTGTCCTCCCCAAATGCATTACCTCACACTGCTCCAGATTGAATTCCATTTGCCACTTCTCCGCCTACTCAACCAAATCAATAATATAATTCTGGAGACGACAGCTATCCTCTTCACTATCAACTACATGGCCAATTTTTGTGCCATCTGCAAATTTCCCAATTTGCCTCCCACTTTTAAGTCTAAATCATTAATATATACTACAAACAGCAAGGATCCCAACACTGAGCACCACTGGAAACCGTTTTCCATTCTCAAAAACATCCATCGGCCATTACCCTTTGTCTCCTGTCAATGAGCCAATTTTGGATCTAATCTGCCACCTGCTCCTGTATCCCATGAGATCTCACTTTCCTGACCAGTCTGTCATGTGGAACCTTACCTTACTGAAATCCGTGTAGACAACATCCCCTCCATTACCCTCATCAATCTCCTTGTTACTTGCTCAAAAAAATTCTATTGTTAGTAAGACACAATCTTCCCCTAACAAAACCATGCTGACTGTCCCTGACCACTCCTTGCCTTTCTAAGTGTCTCTAAGAATTGTTTCCAATAATTTCCCACCACCAAAGTCAGACTGACTGGCCTATAATTTTGCAGCCTAATCTTCGCAACCTTTTAAAACAATGGTACAACGTTTGCAAACCTCCAATCCTCTGGGACCTCGCCTGTATCTAGTGAGGATTGGGAAATGATCCTCAGAGTATCTGTTATTTCCTCTCTGGCTTCCTTTAACAGCCTGGGATACAATCCACCTAGCCTTGGTGACCCATCCACCTTCAAGGATGCCAGTTCCTCCAGTACATCCTCTCTCACGATTGAAATATTGTATCTAATATTTCACACTCTTCCTCTATAACTAGAATGTCTGCTTCATCCCTCTCCTCAGTGAAGACAGAGACAAAGTACTCATTGACAACCCTGCCCACACCTTCAGCATCAGAGTACAAGTCACCACGTATATCTCTGATAGGCCCTACCCTTTCTTTAGTTATTCTCTTGCTCTTAATGTACTGCTAAAACATCTTCAGATTTTTTTAAATTTTACCTGCCAATATCTTTTCGTATCCTCTCTTTGCTTTCCTAATTTCCATCTTTACTTCACCCCTGTACTTTCTATACTCCTTTAGGTTTTCTACGATATTAAGTCTTTTGTGACTGTCACAAGCTTTCTTTTTCTGCTTTATCTTGGCCTGTATGCTTCTGGATTATCAGGGGACTCTAGATTTGCCAGTACCACCGTTATTCTTTGTGAGGAGATGTCTGCACTGTGCTCATAGAATCTTGCCTTTGAATGTCTTCCACTGATTTGACATAGCTTTTCCTTCTAATAGCTGTATCCAGTCCACTCTCACCAGCTCACCTCTCAGCTTTGTAAAATTTGTCTGCTCCCAATTTAGAACTTTTTCTCCTGTTCTACCTTTGCCCTTTTCCATGATGATGCTAAATCTAACTATATTGTGGTCACTACCTCCAAAATGGTCCCCCAAGGCAACTTCAACCACTTGCCCAGCTTCATTTGCTAAGGCTAAATCTAGAATTGCATCCCCCTCTCACTGGGCTTGATGCGTGCTGGCTAAAAAAGTTCTCTTGAGTGCAGTTCAAGAATTTTGCACCCTCTGTGTCCTTCACAATGTTCATATCCAAATTGATATTAGGGTAATTGAAATCCCCAACGATTGCTGCCCTATTGGTTTTGCACTCAGAAACCTGTCTACATATTTACTCTTCTAACTCCCTTCCACTATTTGGAGATCTATAATACACTCCTAGCAATGTGGCTGCCCCTTTTTTATTTCTGAGATTAACCCATATGCTCTCATTTGATGCTCACAGCAGTGATTGATTATTTAACCAATAATGCTACAGCCCCACTTTTTTTTATCTCCCTCCATATTCTGCCTGAAAACTCTATATCCAGGGATGTTGGGAAGGTGATGGTGAGTTGCCTTCTTGGACCATTGCAGGCTCTGTGGTGCAGACACATCCATAGTGCTGCTGGGGATGGAGTTCCGGGATATTGACCCAACGACAGTGAAGGAACAGCGATATATTTCCAAGTCAGGATGGCAAGTGACTTGGAGGGAGTGAATATTTGTGAATGGGGTGCCAATCAAGTGGGCTGCTTTGTCTTGGATGGTGCCAAGCTTCTTTTGAGTGTTGTTGGAGCTGCATTCATCCAGGCAAGTGGGGAGTATTTCATCACACTCCTGACTTGTACCTTGTAGGTGGTGGACAGGCTTTGGGGAGTCAGGAGGTGAGTTACTCACTGCAGGATTTTAAGCCTCTGCCCTGCTCTTTGATTTATATTGTATTTATAGTGAAATCTCTTCCTGAAAAGTTAGTGGAAGCAGAGTCTTGGAATATTTTTAAGGCAGAGGTGGATAGATTCTGGAAAGCAAGGGGGTGATAGGTTATCGGGGGTAGGTGGGATGCAGATTTCAGGTTATTATCAGATCAGCCATGATCTTATTTAATGGCAGAGCAGGCTCAAGGAGCCGAATGGCCTACTCCTGCTCCTTGTTTGTACCTTCGTATATGGTCCAGTTCAGTTTCTGGTTAATGGATGTTGATAGTGGGGGTTCAGTGATGGTAATGCCATTGAATGTCAAGGGGTGATGGTTGGATTCTCTCTTGTTGGAGATGGTCATTGCCTGGCACTTGTGTGGCACAATTATTACTTGCCACTTGGCAGCCCAAACCTGGATATTGTCCAGGTTTTACTGCATTTGAACATGGACTGCTTCAGTATCTGAGGAGTCATGAATGGTGCTGAACATTGTGCAATCATTAGCGAACATCCCACTTCTGACCTTATGATGGAAGGAGGGTCATTGATGAAGCAGTTGAAGATGGTTGGACCAAGGACACTACCCTGAGGAACTCCTGTAGTTCCTGTAGTGGAACTGAGATGATTGCCCTCCAACAACCATAACCATCTTCCTTTGTGTTAGGTATGACTCCAACCAGCGGAGAGTTTTCCCCCTGATTCCTATACACTCCAGTTTTGCTAGGCCAGTGCTCTCTCAGTTTTGCCCTTCTGACAGTCCAGCATTCCCTCAGTACTGACCTTCCGACAGTGTAGTACTCATTCAGTACTGACCCTCCTACAGTGCAGCATTCCCTCAGTATTCACCCTCTGACAGTGCAGCACTCCCTCAGAACTGACCCTCCAATAGTGCAGCACTCTCTCAGAACTGACCATCTGACAATGCAGCACTCCCTCAGTACTTACATTCCTACAGTGCAGCACTCCCTCAGTACTGACCCTCCTACAGTGCAGCACTCCCTTACTACTGGCCCATGGACAGTGCAGCACTCTCTCAGTACTGCCCTCTGACAATGCAGCACTCCCTCAGTACTGACCCTCTGACAGTGCAGCACTCCCTCAGTACTGACCCTGGTACAGTGCAGTGCTCCCTCAGTACTGACCCCTCCTACTGTGCAGCACTCCCTCAGTAATGACGGTCCTAAAGTGCAGCACTCCCTCAGTACTGACCCTCTGACAGTGCAGCACTCCCTCAGTACTGACCCTCTGACAGTACAATACTCCCTCAGTACTGACCCTCTGACAGTGCAGCACTCCCTCAGTACTGACCCTCTGACAGTGCAGCACTCCCTCAGTACTGACCCTCTGACAGTGCAGCACTCCCTCAGTACTGACCCTCTGACAGTGCAGCACTCCCTCAGTACTGACCCTCTGACAGTGCAGCACTCCCTTACTACTGGCCCACGGACAGTGCTGTACTCACTTAGTACTGACGTGTGTGAGTGTGAGTCTGAATGTGCGTGTGAATGAGTGTGTTTTTGTGTGTGTGTGTGTGTGTGTGTGTGTATGTGAATGTGCCTGTCAATGAGTGTGTTTTTGTGTGTGTGTGTGAATGTGTGTGTAAGAGAGTGTTTGCATTTGTGTGTGTGTATTAGCATTTGTTTACGTGTGTCTGTGTGTTTGAGTGAGTGGATGGGTATAGATCCATGGCCAGAATTCCGGGGGGCCGGGCCCCACTCTCCGATGTGTAAAATGCCGAGGGTCCCAACATCACCGTGCGTCACTCTGATCCTCAGTCCGGTGGGCGCACAACGGCAAAACTGTCAAAGGCCGATTCAAAACTAATTAAAGTGATTAACTGAGCCCAGGCAGCTTTCACATTTCATCATGAAACCCCATCCACGGGCGGGATGAGGGTTCATGAAGTGTTTATAAATTGAATGAAAGTTTTTATTAAAGTTCATTGACATGTCCCAGCTCATGTGACACTGTCTTAAAAATGCTCTTCTTCCTTTATTAAACTTTTTACAAATCAAACTAATCTCCCTGAAGCAGCTCCGTGCCTCGGGGAGATTTCTGCCCTGAAGCAGCTCCGTGCCACGGGGAGATTTCTGCCCTGAAGCAGCTCCGTGCCTCGGGGAGATTTCTGCCCTGAAGCAGCTCCGTGCCTCGGGGGTGATTTCTGCCCTGAAGCAGCTCCGTGCCTCGGGGAGATTTCTGCCCTGAAGCAGTTCCGTGCCTCGGGGAGATTTCTGCGATCTTTCACGCGCAGGCCCACCCGCCCGCATAAAATGGCGGCGTGCAGCCGATCGCAGGGGGGGCGGGGGGCGGGGGGCAATGGGCTGCGCATCCGCCCGCTCCCACCCAACCACCCTCCCACTCCTGGTGGGGAGGAAATTCTCCCCTATGCGTGTGAGATCTCTCTCCTGCGGCCACACTGTCCAGTTGCAGTTACCTGCGGTCGCTCCCAGCTTGGATGAGGGCCAGGTTCTCCTGACTGCCATGTAACATGGGCATCAGCTCCTCCTGAGGCGAGGGCGTGAGGGTGGCGGTGGACTGGTGGCTGTAAGACACGGCCGCTGGGGACGAGGCTGCCCCACGGATCGGTGGCGTGGGGCCCCGTTCATCGTCCTCCTCTTCCAGCTCGTCCTGTTGCAGGTACATCCTGGCAGGAGGCAGTGGGCAGAGCCCCTCTCGATCGTAACTGGAAAGCAAAGAAAACAAAAAAAGGAGACATCAAGCGGATTATCGAAAAGAGTTTGCACCGTATGTAAAATCGCCTTCGGGGCTGAGCTTAGCACAGGATCGTCTACCTCCCTCGAGCAGGCAACACACAGCATTACTTCAGCTGCTTAAGATGCCAGCTGTAGTGACACTTCAATCCTTGGTTTGACAACTGCCCATTGTTGCATTTGAAAGGCCTGGCGCGTTGCAAGCAGTGTGGTTTGCAGGACCATTCGCAATTTTTCAGCTGCTGGAGCAGTCCACATCTGTGTGCAAGAACATTCAGGCTTGGGCTGATTCGTGGTGAGCAACATTAATGCCACACAAGTGCCAGGCAATGACCGTCTCCAACAACAGAGGATCTTACTATCTTCCCTTGAGGTTCGATGGCATTACCATCGCTGAATCCCCCACTATCAACATCCTGGGGGGGTTGCCATTGACCAGAAACTGCACTGGACCCAGCCAGGTAAATACTGTGGCTGCAAGAGCAGGTCAGAGTCTGGGAATCCTGCCACAAATAACTCACTTCTGATGGTGAACAGCTGGCATGAGGGGTGAGCCGACCAAAGCAGCTCCATTTACACATTTTCTCTTCATGCTACCTCCTTTTCTTCCCCCTCCGCTATCCAACTGCCTATCATTTAACTTCAAACCCAATCACCCATGGCTGGATTTGAACTCACAGATCTCAGGGTAATTGGACCATTAATTTAACAGCCCACGTGTGGCCAGTTGAATTTTACAGGGAGGCGTATCGCTCCCACCGCCCCCCTCCCCCCTTCCCCCCACCAGCAGGAAAGAAAGCCAGTCACCAGCTGACCAGCTTTAAGCGAGGCTGCCCCACGGTGATAAGACACAGTGAGCAGCCTTCACAAGGCAAGAGTGGGACTCCCCACCCCTCAGGGAATGGAAGATCCGCCTTTGAGAGCTGAGCCCATCCCCAGCAGCGGCAAAAACAAGTCATGGCTACTGCCTGGACAAGCAGCCCCCGCGGAGAAAGAACGTGGATGCCGGAACTGGAGGTACCCTTGGTCGGGGAGGGATTGAGGACCCTGGAGACGGGTGGTGAGGGAGGGCTCTAGAGGCCAATGGGGGATTGGGGTCAACGGGGGAGGTGCCCCAATAAGCGGAGGGTACCCCCCCACCCCCCCCGAACCAAAGGAAGTATTGCGCCCTTCCTGGCAGTGAAGTAGTGGGCGGGTCTCCTTTGTTCCGCTTCCCCCTCCCCCAGCAGGTATTATCGCAGCAAAGACGGAAAGAGACCCTTAAGTAGCCATTAATTAGCCAGTTAAGGGCCTCCAAAGGTCTAACAGTGGGTGGGCTCGCTAATGCTGTACCCGTCCACTGCATTATGGGGGACCGCTGGGGGGGTGAACAGGAGGGTTGTGGGCTAGCTACCCTTCCTATTTTACATGCCCCCAGCCTGCAGATGTGGAGGGCTGAAAAATTCCCGTGTCCATCGTGAGGAGCTTGCTAATCAGGGAATGGCGTGCCACTGCGGAGCCAAAACAATCCAGGGAAGTTACCAGGAAGGGAAATGTCCCAAAGGATTTATAGCCAATGAAGTTCTTTTTGAATTGTTGTTAGTGCCTAAGGACAGGAAACATCACAGCCAATTTGTGCTCAATGAGCTCCCACAAGAGCTTCGGGATAATATCCAGATAATGTATTAACTGTAATGTTGCTGAGGGATTTGACCAAGGTTCCAGGCATCATACCCCTGCTCTTCTTCAAAGTAATGCACGTGGGATCACTCACACCACCTGAGAGAACCTCCATCTAACCTCGTATCTGAAAGACGCCATTTCCAACAATGCAGCATCCCTTGATACTGACCCTCCAAAAGTGCAGCACTCCCTTGGTACTGACCCTCTGACAATGCAGCAATCCCTCAGTGCTGACCCTCCAACAGTGCAGTGCTCCCTCGATACTGATGCTCCGACAGTATGCCACTCCCTCAGTACTGAACCTCTGACAGAGCAGCACTCCCTCAGCACTGCCCCTACAACTGTGCAGCACTCCCTCTGTACTGAACCTCCAACAGTACGTCACCCCCTCAGTGCTGAACCTCTGACAGAGCAGCACTCTCTCAGCACTGCCCCTACAACAGTGCAGCACTCCTTCCTCGGTACTGATCCTCTGACAGTGCAGCACTCCCTCAGTACTGACCCTCTGACAGTGCAGCACTCCCTCAGTACTGACCCTGAGATGCTGGCTGGGATTATGATCTCACTCTGTTGGGGCTTGATTTTACTGGCCAACACTGGCAGCAGGTGAATTGCCAATATGCCTGGAATAAGTGGCGCTTGTGGGCGTACAGTGCCCACGGAACCCATGCCTCAATGAGAACCAGCATTTGCAGGGTTGGATGGAGGAAAGCCTCGAGTGCTGAATAGATGAAAGCAAGGGCTACGTACCTTTCCTCTGTGACACTGTATTCATCGGGATTGGATGTTGTGGGAGGCGGGTGAGCTGGAGGTGGTGGTAAGAGATCTGCCCAATTCATGCCACCCTGTTTGGGCAATTTTGGTGTTCGAACGTTCTTCTTGTGCCCCTGGCTCCCTGGACACAGAGCAGATAAAAAGATTGTGATCTTCTGTCGGAATACTTAGATGGAATAACTTTGAATTACTCAGGATACATGGCACAGAAACAGGCCATTCAGCTTAACCATGCCAGTGGTTATGGACAACTCAAGCCTCCTCTCATCTAAATCAGCCACTGTAACTGGCTATTCCCTTCTCCCTCATATCCTTGTCTAGTTAAATACATCGATATTATTCACTTCAACCACTCCCAGTGGTAGCGCATTTCACAGTCTCACCACTCTTTGGGTGATGAAGTTTCTCCTGTATTCCCCACTGGATTTCTTGGTGACTATCTTATACTGATGGCCTCTAGTTATGCTCTTCCTCACAAGAGGAAACATTCTCTCTTTATCCGCTCTATCAAAACCTTTCACTCGTTTTAAAGTCCTTTGTTCGGTCACTTGCTTTTCTCACATTTTTTTCTTTCTTTTGGCTGAGAATATCCAACATTGTCCCTAATACAAAAGGGTCCCAGAATACACGGGCCATTTACACTCCATGAACAAGTGAAGTGAGACAGGGTAAGGGTGGAGCAGGGTTAGCAATATGGTCGTTTCTGAGCTGTTTTGAGGCGAGACCAAGAGTTTAAACAGTATCGCAGAGTTGGATAGGGGTAGGCCTCTGGTGGAATCCATAAGCTTAAAATGGTCACTATTAAACCCAACAGGGAATTCAGAAGGAACTTCTCCACCAGGAGGAAAGGGAGACTTGCATTTACGTAGCGCCTTTTGCAACTGCAGGACGCTCAAAAGCACTTCACAGTCAGTTAAATACTTTTGAAGTACAGTCACCGTTGTGATGTAGGAAATGTGGCAGCTAATGTGTGCACAGCAAGCTCCCACAAACACAGCTTATTGATTAAGAGATAAGCAATGGCCTGGATACCACGGGCATTCCACTGTTCTACTCTGAAGTTGTTGACTATAGGATCTTTTATGGTCAGCTGAAAGGAGAGTTAGAGCCCTCGATTTAATGTTCCATCATAAGACAACACCTCTCCCGTGCAGCAGTCCCTCGGTCCCGACTCCAGGAGTGTCTAGATAGAGTTTTGTGCTCACGTTTCTGGAGTGGACCTTGGACCCACAGCCTGCTGACTCGAAGATGAGTGCCGTCAATGGAGCCACAGCTGAGAATATAAATCAAATTTGGGAATTCAGGAGAAGCTTCTTCACCCAGAGAATAGCAAGAAGGTGGAACTTGCTACCACAGAGAGCAGTTGAGGCAAGTGGCGTACTTGCATTTAAGGGGAAGCTGGATAAACGTGAGGAGGAAAGGAAGAGAAGGATATGGTGATGGGGTGAGGTGAAGATGTGTAGTAAACACATAAACACCAGTTTAGACCAAGTGGGCAAAATGGCCTGTTTCTGTGCTAGAAATATTATTTAATTCTACGCAGATCTGGCCTTGTGACTTTCGAATGCAGGATTCTGCGTTGAATTACATTGAATTTACATCCAAAAATTGGCTATTCAGCTCAACTGGTCTGTGCTGATGTTTATGCTCCACACAAGCCTCCTCCTACTTTAGTTGCTTCATCTCCTCCTATTAACATAACCCTGTCTTCCATATTCACCCCATGTGTATTTATCCAGCTTTCCTTTAGCCACTCTGTGATGGTAAGTTCCTCATTCTAACCAAACTCTTCAGCTGGAAAGCAAATACTGATGCCAGTTATTTCTGCAATGCCATGTGGTTTCATAAAATGCCAAAAAGACCATTAACTAACCCGACGTGTTGCTGCCTCGATCTGAGCTGTTGTAGGACCCACTTGTGCCATGCTCACTCGTCTGGTTGTATGGAATTGTGGGAATGCTGTTCGTTTCCGCTAGTCGGTAATCTGAAAGGAAATAGAGATGGAAGAACAGGAATTAGATCAAACACTCCAGCCAAACACTCCCAGCACAGGTACAGCACGGGGTTATATACAGAGTAAAGCTCCCTCTACAATGTCTCCATCAAACACTCCCAGGACAGGTACAGCACGGGGTTAGATACAGAGTAAAGCTCCCTCTACACTGTCCCCATCACACACTCCCAGGGTTAGATACAGGGTTCTGATTCACTGTTGCATCTCTAGTATTGACCTAAGTGGCCAGTTCTCTTGTGGGTATTCAGAAAGAGCCAGCTAGATACTGATCGTGTGGGTACCACTGCTGCACAACACCTGTTGTTCACACACATCCATCCTGGCCTGAGTCATTGGGCAGGAAGTATGTCTGAATTTGTCACTCAGGTTTGCCCTACGTCTGTGCCTGCCATTAGTGAATTTAGCAGGCTATATGATAGTGCCATGGTTATATTACTGGACCAGTAATATTGAGGAGTAGATAGCCTAGGTTCAATTCCAAGCACTCCAGTTTGATTCTTGTGAAACACACTTTGGCGTGACTCCCCACTCCTCTGGATCTCCCTCTTCCTTTGACCCTCTCTCGTTGTTCCATCTTCTCACCTCATTTAAAATCCTTGTCCCCTCCCACTCACCTGAGTACCATAAAAGTTTTCTCACCAAGATATCTTTGCTGCTTTCCTTCCTCAGCCTCTGCACTGAATGATTTCTCATCCTCGGTGATTTCATCCTTCATCCTAACTCATCATTCTCCCTTTCCTCGAGTTCACTATCCTCTTTTCCTCCCTAAATCTCTCCCTCCATGTAAATTCTCCAACCCATATTCACAGCCACCTCCCTGACCTTACCCATCTCACATGTTCATACCAGTCCCATTGTATCAATTACAGATCACATCATCTCTGATCATTGTCTTCTATCACTCACAACCACATTCCCTGCCCCTCCCCAACCATATCTCCGTCTGTGTCCATTGCTGGAAAATATTCTTTACTGAATTCGCTTACAACTCTGAAATTCCGAACTCTCTCGCTGTGTCCCTTCATTTCTGACATTCTTCAGCTCATCACCACCTTTCATCTTTACTTTTGATGCCTGAGTCCTCACTCAAACCATTACTCTCTCTCACCCTGGTCATTCCCACTGCTATGGCCCTCACCCCCACTCCCTGCAGTGAAAAGAACGTAGATCTGAAAGGCTATGTGGTTTTAGTCATCCACTGCCTGCTGTGACTGGACCACACAAAGCAATATTCGGTCCTGTTTTCATTTGCTAAAAACCACTCACTTTTCCTGGGTCACCTCATTCTTCAATGTCAGAGGCGTGTCTTTCCAATGAGATGTTAAATAAAGACTGTCTCAGATGGATGCAAAAGGACTTGACTGTCACTACTGCGGAGAAGAGAAGGGGGAGCTTTCCCCAATGTTCTGGGTCAATATTTAGCCCTCAACCACCAGACGATTGGGTTAATATCACAATGTTTCTTTGTGGGAGCTTGCTGTGTGCAAATTGCCATGTTATAACAGTGGCCATACATTAAAGGAGAGAGTGATTGGCTGTAGGGCTTTGCGATTCCTGAAGCTGTGAAGGGCACTATAGGAACATAATAAGTTCTTTGTTATTTACCTTTATTGAGTTTATTTTGCTCCATGATGTTGTACTGCATTGGGGATATCTCCTGTTTGGCTTGTAGTGACGGTTTCCAATGCTTATCATTCACTTCCATTCCACCGCTGTTCATGTTGTTCCCCAGTGTGGTCTGAATGAGCTGTGTCGTGGCGTAGGGAGTGGGCTGTACCGTCTGGTTTAGGCAGCGACCCTCCTTCAGGTTGGGGCTGTTGAAGGTCTTCATCTCATTGATCTTGTTGCTCAGGTCCATGTCTCCGTAGACCGTAGACTCGGGCAGCATCAAGTTGGTTTGCTTGTTCTCCAGTTGATTGTTATAGTTGGCTATGCAGTCAGCTGAGCAGAATGGAAGGAGAGACAATGGGGGCGCAAGAGAGAGAAATGTTAAGCTTTGCAAGGCGTGCACCGTTCTCCCTGGCCCATTACCCACCTCCTCACTCCAACATGCCAGCCACTATTCCCAGTCCAAATAAACATTCGGATATTGACAACGCAGACCACAGAATCAACAACTTGTTATAACCTCATAAAGATGTCAAGCAAGCAATACAAATACTCTAATTCAGTTTGTCCAAACAGATCCTTACTAAACTAATTCAATTTGTGATTCCTGGAGCTCAGCCAACCATTCATAATGAGCCCATCTGGGGAACGTATCAGCAGAAATAAATTGCCAGACATCTGGTTGTCCATCTGGGCTCATTTTTTTAAATTCATTCACGGTATGTGGGTGCCGCTGGCTAAGCCAGCATCTTTTGCCCATCCCTAATTGCCTCGAAAAGGAGACAGCACCGTTTCAGTCCATGTGGTATAGGTACGCCATAGTACTGTCAGGAAGGGAACTCCACTACCCTGAGGAACTCCTGCAGTGATGTTCCAGCTCTGAGATGATTGACCTCCTACAACCACAACCATCTTCTTTTGTGCTAGGTATAACTCCAACCAGCAGAGAGTTTTCCCTTGATTCCCGTTGACTAGGGTTCCTTGATGCCACACTCGGTCAAATGCTGCATTTGCATTCACTCTCACCTCACCTCGGGAGCTCAGCTCTTTCATCCATGTCTGGACCAAAGCTGTAATGAGGTCAGGAGCTGAGTGGCCCTGGTAGAACCCAAACTGAGCATCAGTGAGCAGGTTATTGCTAAACAAATGGCGCTTGATAGCACTGTTGATGACCCCTTCCATCACTTTACTGATGATCGAGAGTAGACTGATGGGGCAGTAATTGGCTGGGTTGGATTTGTCCTGCTTTTTGTGTTCAGGACATAACTGGGCAATTTTTCACATAGCTGGGTAGATGCCAGTGTTGTAGCTGTGCTGGAACAGCTTGGCTAGGGGTGCAGCAAGTTCTGGAGCACAAGTCTTCAGTACTATTGCCGGCATATCGTTAGGGCCCTTTGCAGTATTCAGTGCGTTCTGCCATTTCTAGATATCACATGGAGTGAATTGAATTGGCTGAAGGTTGGCATCCATGACGCTGGGAACCTCCGGAGGAGACCAAGATGGATCATCCACTCGACACTTCTAGGTGATGATTGTTGCAAATGCTACAGCCTTATCTTTTGCACTGATGTGCTGGGCTCCTCCATCATTGAGGATGGGGATATTTGTGGAGCCTTCTCCGCCTGTGAGTTGTTTAATTATTCACCACCATTCATGACTGGATGCAGAGGAACTGCAGGTCTTAGATCTGATCCGTCAGTTGTGGGATTGCTTGGCTCTATCACATGCTGCTTATGCTGTTCAGCACACAAGTAATCCTGGATTGTAGCTTCACCAGGATGACACCTCATTTTTAGGTATGCCTGTTGTTGCTCCTGGCATGCCCTCCTGCACTCTTCATTGAACCAGGGTTGATTCCCCAGCTGGATGGTAATGGTAGGGTGGGGGATATGTTGGGCCATCAGGTTACAGGTTGTAATTCTATACACTTCTGCTAAAAATGATGGCCAACAGCACCTCACGGTTGCCCAGTTTTGAGTTGTAGATCTGGTTGAAATCTATCCCATTTAACATTGTGGTAGAGCCTCACAACATCATGAATGCTTGGCTGAGCTCCAAGACTCACAAATACATTAGCTCAGCCGGGTCTATGTGGACAAACTGACCACAAGAATGCAAGAAACGGGAGCAGGGGTAGACCATATGGCCCATCAATCCTCCTCTGCCATTCAATATAAACATGGCTGATCTTGAGATTCAACTCCAATTTCCTGCCTGCTCCTCATATCCCTTGATTCCCTGAGAGACCAAAAATCTGTCTATCGCAGCCTTAAATGTATTCAACAATGGAACATCCACAACCCCCTGGGTCAGAGAATTCCTAAGATTTGCAACCCCTTGAGTGAAGTAATTTTTCCTCATCTGAGTCCTAAATGATCGGCCTCTTATCCTGAGACTGTCTCCCCGTGTTTTAGATTCCCAGAGCAATGGAAGTGGAATGTTTACTTTGCTTCATTAACATATATATGATAAGTTACAATAAGCTACCCTTCTGCCATCGCTCTTGTCAATGCCTGTATATTTATTTGGTGAAGATTAAGAGATGTGAAATGGGCAGAACATCTGGGCAGAATTTTACGACAGTGGGATTTTACGTTCCCGCTGTCATCAGTGGGGTTCATAATGTCCCACCTCATTTTATGGCCCCATCCCCACCGAAACAGGGCTGTAAAATTCTGCCCTCTGCAGGTGATATTATAATGGCCTTGCCCGATTGACACTTTTATAGGGTTGTAAGAACAGACGTTCTTCAAAGCGATTGCTAAATGGGCGTTCTTTTCATGAACATTTCAAAACTTGCCACTGTTATTCTATGGTTCATGGGTTCTGACATAGTGCTTACTGGGTGAATGGGCATAGAGGCAGCACGGGGGCCACGGGTAAGACCTTTTACACTTAATTTTCAGAAGGTTCCCAAACCCTAACTATGGTTCATGACTCCTCTGGGAGGCAGTGAACCACGAGCTCCAGAGGAAGCCTCCGTGTAAATTGCGGTCAGCGGGAGATGCCTATCCCTGGGCCAGCCAGGCTGGGACTGCAGGGTGTGGGTACACCAGCCACACCGTTATCCCACACCAACAAATACTGAGGGTGCCTGGGGGTGGTGGGGTGGGGGGTGGGGGGGTGGTGGGGGGAAGTGCGGGTGTCCCAGAATCAGGTCCGGCCTGCCATAATTTCCAATGGTTCTGGAGTCAACCTGATTCGGTGAAGATCCGGGCCTATTATGTCCCAAGCACATTTGCGGCTTTTAGAATAGGCCGTCAGGCTTGAATGAGACCCACCTGGCCTGCTGTAAGTTGTAAGGTTACTATCGCTGTTGGCATTGGTTGAGGTGCAGCAGTTGATGCTACAGTCGTTGTGACTGGTTCCCGTGTTGGGCCAGGTGTCCGCTAACCAGGGCTGGTTTGAGTCGCCGATGTTCAGTAAACCTGGTCTGATAAAGGAAGAAGAGAAACAAAATAAAACATAGTAAAAGTTTTAGAAGTATGTGAACTTCCCCCTATTGGCTCCTGTTGTTCAAACATGTTCCCCCCCTGTGTTACTGAGCCGCACCCAACAGAGTTTAATATCCCACCTGAAAAATGTCCAGGGAAGGCCCCAGGTTCAATTCCTGCCTCCCCTCCTTCTCTCACCTCTCCATCTCTCCCCTGGTCTATGCTCAGTTACAATTTTCAGTCCGGGACCCAGTCTTTTTATCCATCATTTTAAAACCTTAAAACCCTCACCATTACAATTATCATCTTTGTTTTCAGCTCCCTCCATGTCCTTGCCCCCTCCCTATCTCTCCAGTCCCTACGACTCTCCATGATCTCTGCACTCCTCTGATTCTGGCTTCTTCTTGCACATTCCTAATTTCAGTTGCTCTATCAGTGGTGGCCGTGCCTTCAGCTACCTGGGCCACAAGCTCTGGAAATCCCTCTTTAAGCCTCCGCACCTCCCTCCTCTCTGATGCTCTTTGACCAAGCTTTTGGTCATCTGTTTCGATACCTCCTTCGGCGGCCCCGAGTCAGTAATGCTTTTCTTGATAAGGCTCCTTGGGTGGTTTTGTTACTTTAAAAGTGCCACGCAAATGTAATTTTGTGTTTCAGAGCAGAGGGGGGGTTAAAAATTCGGCCCAAGTTCCTGCTTCCAATGGGTATCGTGGGAGTCCTGCAGCCGAGGTGAAACTTCAGGTGAGAACTGGGGATCAGCTTGCTGCCAATGCTCTTTATATTTCAACATGCTTCCCACGCTCATGCTCAGAGTTCACATGCGGAATACTGGAGGGTGGGGTGAATCGGGGGGAGGCTATCATGTTGAACGGTAAGGAACGAAGGAATTCTCACTTCGACATTGCTGTCTGCAGTGTCACCATGGCCCAGGGCGCTTTTCAGCCAATGAAATACTTTGTAAGCGTAGTCACTGTTGTAACGTAAGAAACAGGACAGACAATTTTCACACACACACTCACACACGAGTGCTGGAGTCTGCGCAGGCGCTGAGGAAGCAATGGGAAGCCCCCCGAAGGCACAGAGCTGCCCCCCGGGAGCTGAAGAATTTTAATAACAAAAGTGAAGATATTAAAATCCCAGAAAACATTTCCGCACATGGGACTCACTCGCCTGAACGTTTAGATAATACAAGTTCTGTCAAAACATTGATCTCGGAAACCTCATCCCGCCCGTGGATGATGTTTCCTCAAAAATGCAAAGGCCGCCTGGCCCGATGCTCGCCTGCGGTCACTGAGCGCTATCTTATGCCCAATCAGGTCAGGCGCATGCCTGCCCGAGGGATGTAAAATTCTGCCCATAGACACACACACACACTCACACACTGGGGGGCTCTGACAGCCGCATTGAGATCAGCTGACCCACCCTGGACCTTCGCCCTTGACTAAACAATAACCAAACAATTATCTTACCTTGCTCCACTGCTGACGCTTTCACCTCCTCTCTGATAGGCCACTGTAATCAAAAATAAATGCTTCTTGTTACATCATGTGATGGGTGAATCAAGATGCAGTAGCATGACCCTCATCCCTGTAAATCCTGATGGTTTCATTCAGGATGATCTCTTGGAACACCTTTCAGGAAATGTTTCTCTCTTGCCTCATGATGCTTTTTCCCAGAACACAACAGCAATTGTCCAAAGAGAGAAAAGGATGGTCACTCTGTAACCCCAGCCCCCTAATATCAGCACATCCACACAAAGTTTACTTGGTCAAAAGCTGGGAATCCTGCAGCGAGTAACTCACCTCCTGACTCCCCAAAGCCTGTCCACCATCTACAAGGCACAAGTCAGGAGCGTGATGGAAACTAAGATCAAAGCAAAAAACTGTGGATGCTGGAAATCCAAAACAAAGATAAAAATACCTGGAAAAACTCAGCAGGTCTGACAGCATCAAGATGCTGAGTTTTTCCAGGTATTTCTATTTTTGTTTTTGTGGTGTGATGGAAACTCCCCACTAGCCTGGGTGAGTGCAGCTCCGACATCATTCAACATCATCCAGGACAAAGCAGCCCCGCTTGATCAGCACCACATCCATCACCTTCAACATTCACTCCCTTCACCACCAACGCAGAGGCAGCAGCGTGTACCACCTGCAAGATGCACTGCAGCAACTCACCAAGTCTCCTCCGACAGCACCTTCCAAACCCACGACCACTATCACCTAGAAGGACAAGGGCAGCAGATAGCAGGGAACACCACCACCTGGAAGTTCCCCTCCAAGCCACTCACCATCCTGACTTGGAAATATGTCAGCCGTTCCTTCACTGTCACTGGGTCAAAATCCTGGGACTCCCTCCCTAACAGCACTGTGGGTGTACCTACACCACATGGACTGCAGCGGCTCAAGAAGGCAGCTCACCACCACCTTCTCAAGGGCAATTAGGGATGGGCAATAAATGCTGGACTAGAAGTTATTTAAAAACCCAATGCCAGGACCAGTGTTCTCAATATCAGCACCGTCCATAAAAAGTCAGAGTCTCCATCAAAATATGAACACATGGATCAGCCTTCATGTCATGTGGTAAAACCTCTTAAAAAAAAGTCCAGTCAGGACTGGAAAGCATACTCTCTGGATCAGGAAAAAGGAACCAAACCCTGGTCAAATCTCTTTGTTGCTGTAAACAGCCTGGGACCCCACCCCCTTCCCAGTCCAAAATGCTCAATACTACATTGCGGAGTAGTAAGGGAGCTGGTAGAAAGGGACCAGAAGAGATAGACAGAGATTAGAGTAGGTTCATGGAGAAAGAGCAGAGAGTGGAATGAATTGGAGAGGTCTTTCAGAAACCTGCCACAGGGGTGATGGGCTGAATGGCCTCTTTCTGTGCTATATGACTCTATAAGGAGCCCATTCAGCCCCAGGAGACTGCTCCGCCATCCAATCAGATCATGGCTGCTCTGTACTTGAACCCCATGTGCCCACCTTGGCTCCAGGGTGGTGGGAAGGGAGGTCTAGGGCTTGACAATGAACTGAGGATCCCGCCAATATTTTCACGAATAACCCGAAATAAAAAAGGCATTGCGTTGTCCAAACCGAAACAGGGTGAAATGGTGCGTTAAACCGTTTAAAAACCCAACCAGAGTCTGAGGGAGAAAGGTTTACAGGAATGTAAGGTGGCAAATCATAATTGCAAGTTAAAGCATGCGCATGCAGGAACATATTAAAAGGAACAGGAATATTTACCTGTCGGTGTGAATGTGAAAGAGGGGACTGAAAGAAAGAAGCAAAAGAGAAATTATCAGACTGCAGGAAGCCAGGAGAGTAGATTTATAAATTCTGTCAGACATGGGCACAGGCAGGTTAAACTCATCCATCTGGGAACCTCCTTCAACTCCTCTGCCCACCTATCCTCTTTCCCAAGTATTGGGATCTTCAATTGTTTCCTTCTCTGTTTAGATATCAGCACCTGCTTATGGAGAACCCAACAAACACCTCAATCCCAGCTGCAGATTCAATAATTCCAAGTGTGTCAGGAGTCAGCTATTCAGTTACCGCTGAGTTAAGAGAGCAAGTTTACGGTGTGGAAAGGCTGACAGCAGTGCAAGGACCTCAAAGCTGAATTAAATATTCTTCAACCAATACCAGCGTTTTCTCCCTCACAACACTACCATTCCCAGAAGACCATCCATCCTGACAGAGTGAACAATATCAGTCCTAAATTCACTTTTCCCCAGTTTGAACCTTTCCTTCCATGTGTACAGACACATGGGAGGTTGGCCTGTTCAAATCTACCCACTGCCCTCAATGCCTGTGTCAGATCTTAGAAAGGAGATAGGCAAGAATCTACAATAAATCAGAGTCTGTGTTTACTGAATCCTCTATTAAATCAGGGCCTGTGTTTAATGAATCCTGTATTAAATCAGGGTCTGTATGTTACTGAATCCTCTATTAAATCAGGATCGGTATGTTACTGAATCCTCTATTAAATCAGGGTCTGTATGTTATTGAATCCTCTATTAATTCAGGGTCTGTGTTTACTGAATCCTCTATTAAATCAGGGTCTGTGTTTACTGAATCTTCTATTAAGTCAGGGTCTGTGTTTACTGAATCTTCTATTAAGTCAGGGTCTGTGTTTACTGAATCTTCTATTAAATCAGGGTCTGTGTTTACTGAATCTTCTATTAAGTCAGGGTCTGTGTTTACTGAATCTTCTATTAAGTCAGGGCCTGTGTTTACTGAATCCTCTATTAAATCAGGGTCTGTGTTTACTGAATGCTCTATTAAATCAGGGTCTGTGTTTACTGAATCCTCTATTAAATCAGGGTCTGTGTTTACTGAATCCTCTATTAAATCAGGGTCTGTGTTTACTGAATCCTCTATTAAATCAGGGTCTGTGTTTACTGAATCCTCTATTAAATCAGGGTCTGTGTTTACTGAATCTTCTATTAAGTCAGGGCCTGTGTTTACTGAATCCTCTATTAAATCAGGGTCTGTGTTTACTGAATCCTCTATTAAATCAGGGTCTGTGTTTACTGAATCCTCTATTAAATCAGGGTCTGTGTTTACTGAATCCTCTATTAAATCAGGGCCTGTGTTTACTGAATCCTCTATTAAATCAGGGTCTGTGTTTACTGAATCCTCTATGAAATCAGGGTCTGTGTTTACTGAATCCTCTATGAAATCAGGGTCTGTGTTTACTGAATCCTCTATGAAATCAGGGTCTGTGTTTACTGAATCCTCTATGAAATCAGGGTCTGTGTTTACTGAATCCTCTCTAAGTTAAAGGATGTAGACCAGGATTTTCCGGTCCCACTGGTGTTGGGTGTCAGGGTGAGCAGGGTGGGACAACATGGCCTGAAGGCCAAAAATCAATGTTACGCCATCGTGAAACCCGTTTGTGATTGTCCGCTCCGCCCGTCAATAGCGGCACCATACTTCCCGCTGCCACGCGTCAGGAACATAATTTCAATACTTTTGCATCTCATTTTCAGCCCTGCTCATGGAATGACCTCCCCCGGCTGGTCAGTGTGACTGCACTGCACGCTGACGTGTTTCACAACTGTACATAAGCGATGGGCAGCTGGCGAGCTGCACTCCGCTCGGGACTGCCAGGTTCGTTTGCCTACCTTGCTTCAGGCAGCAGTCGTGGTCATCAACGCCAGGATTCACAGGCAGCACTACGTCACTTTTAGGGGAGATCAAGGGCAGGTCTCTACCTATCAGACCAGCCGTGTGTGGGTGGATTTTCAATGGCTGCAGGGCTAGGGCTTGCTTGGGGAAGGAGGAGAAGTGGCCTCAGGCTGCAGGGCGAGGGCTGTGCTGGGGACAGGGGTATCCCCGGGTGTGTGTGTTGTATGGGGGCACTTGTTGACCTGTGCAAGTGGCCTCAAGAGGGTGAGGGCTGAGGAGGCAGAGTCCAGAGGAGATGAGGTCAGATGGACGTGTGAGGGTGTGTGTGTGTGAGTTTAGAGCGTTGAGATGGTTACCTTGCCCTGGCAGAACAGATGAGATCATTCATCCATTTTCGGTACTGGAAGGCCGACCTCCTGTGTGCAGCAGTGGCACTGACCACCGCCTCCCCAAGCCCGAGTGGTGAGGCTGATGGGCCGCCTGTGGCCAGAGCCGGAGGGGTGGGGGGTGTGGTAGACAGGACATCGCGGTGGACCTCCACGGAGTCCACAATGCACCCCAGGGGTGTGTCACTTAATCGGGGAGCTGCACTCTTGTGCCATGTCTTCAGAGCTGGGCTACAAGCATTGAGAGGTGTGGGAATGTGGGGCCCTCTGAGAGGAAGCCGGTGGTGGGGGGGGGGGGGGTTGGGTGGTGAGGGGGAGCTAACGGCGTGGTGGGTAAATGGAAGGCTGCCCGCCGGCGAGGTGGCGTGTTTCCCGCAGCTGTGTAATTAATTAGGCGGGAATGGGATGATGCGGCACAAAGAAACGCCATTTGCGGCCGGCGGGTGAAAAGTTTTTTCCCGCCGATTGCCGCACTTTGTGCGAATCTGGGTCGATTCCACCCAGAGGTTTCCCATTATCCTGGAGGTAAATAAAATAAGGAGAATTCACTTAAGAGTTGACCAGGACAGGAAGAGAGAAAGAGGGGGACTACAGAATAGAAAGACGAGAAGATAAAGAGGTCAGAGAGATGCAGATTCTACTGACGCTACTCGTCCATGTGGATATCCCATATACAGCACAATTACCTCTATCACTGAAAAGGGAAACTTTTCTTTTTACTCATTTATGGGATGTGGGTGTCACTGGCTGGGCCAGCATTTTATGCCTATCAATAATTGCCCTTGAGAAGGTGGTGGTGAGCTGCCTTCTTGAACCGCTGCAGCCCCTGTGGTGTAGGTACACCCACAGTGCTGTTAGGGAGGGAGTTCCAGGATTTTGACCCAGTGACAGTGAAGGAATGGCGATATATTTCCAAGTCAGGATGGTGAGTGACTTGGAGAGGAACTTCCAGGTGGTGGCGTTACCATCTATCTGCTGCCCTTGTCCTTCTAGATGGTAATGGCCGTGGGTTTGGAAGGTGCTGTCGAAGGAGCCTAGGTGTTTTACTACACAGTGCATCTTGTAGATGGTACACACTGCTGCTACTGTGTGTCTGTGGTAGAGGGGTAAATGTTTGTGGATGTGGTGCCAATCAAGCAGGCTGTTTTGACCTGGATGGTGTCAAACTTCTTGAGTGTTGTTGGAGCTGCACTCATCCAGGCAAGTGGAGAGTATTCCATCATATTCCTGACTTGTGCCTTCTAGGTGGTGGACAGGTTTTGGGGATCAGGAGGTGGGTTACTCAGCTTCTGACCTGATCTTGTAGCCACAGTATTTATATAACTGGTCCAGTTGAGTTTCTGGTAACCCCCCGGATGTTGATAGTGGGGGATTCAGTGATGGTAATGCTATTGAATGTCAAGGGATGATGGTTAGATTTTTTCTTGTTGGAGATGGTCATTGCCTGACACTTGTGTGTCATGAATGTTACTTGCCACTTGTCAGCCCAAGCCTGGATATTGTCCCGGTCTTGCTGCATTTGGACATGGACTGCTTCAATATCTGAGGAGTTGCGAACGGTGCTGAACATTGTGCAATCATCAGCGAATATCCCCACTTCTGACCTTATGATGAAAGGAAGGTCATTGATGAAGCAGCTGAAGATGGTTGGGCCTAGGACACTACCCTGAGGAACTCCTGCAGTGATGTCCTGGAGCTGAGGTGACTGACCTCCAACAACTGCAACCATCTTCCTTTGTGCTAGGTATGACTCCAACCAGCGGAGAGTTTTCCCTCTGATTCCCATTGGCTCCAGTTTCGTTAGGACTCCTTGATGCCACACTCAGTCAAATGCTGCCTTGATGTCAAGAGCAGTCACTTTCACCTTGTTGAAGCTTTTCATCTTGTACTCATCAGGACAAATGTAAGAATTCCAAACGTCAAATGATCGCAACAATTTATACTACAGGAGAAAAAGGTGTTTTCTGGTAGGCAAGTCGACTATGATTGGCCGAGGCGTTGCCATGGAGAAAGCAACAAAGAATGATAGGCTGCCCGAGCTCCTGGGTAATTTTTAAAAGTGCAAGGCTTGAACATATTCCCTTTGTTTGCAGAGAATGTGTCCCTGTGCGTTGCTTCTAGCAAATGTAAATGAGCCACATTACGACCTCAACTGATTGGTTGTCAGCGTAGCTATTAGCACACTCAGGATTGTGCAGCAAGTGCTGCCCAATCATTTGAATCGCTTCCAACAGTAGACATTTTGTTTTGGGTTTTGTAAGCATCGGCTGGATGAGTATGGTCTGTACTCTGCCTAATGCAAACAACTGAAAGAACGTGCTGTTTGATTCAAACAGCCACGAGCCAGGACACATGGCCTATGTAACTGGCATCACACTGGCACTGAAATTCATACACGACATTGCTCAATTGTGTTGATAGTGGATAATACCTCTCATGTAGCCACTGCATTGTAGCAGCTTGCCTGCACTAACAGCTACACTAACAACCAATTTAAGATCATCAGTTGAGCATGTAACATGACTCATTTAAGCTGGCTAGAAGCAACATTAATTCATATGCAGGGACCCGTTCCCAGCAAACAAATAGAATATGTTCAAGCCTCTGCCTTTTTTGAATTATCTGGGAGCTTGGGATGCCTATAGTTAGCTGTTGCCTTCTCCATGACAATACCTTGGCCAATCAAAGTCAACTTACCAACCAATCAGCACCCTTTTCTCCTGTAGTTTAAATTGTAGTGATTGTTTGAAATTTGGCATCCTCGCATTTGTCCTGATGAGTGCAAGATCAAAAGCTTCAACAACATGTCTCTCTTTTCAATGATCATCAAATTCTGTACTAATGAGCAAATCACCTTTCTAACATGATGCAACATATTATTGAGGCAGAGCAAGGCACCACCGAAATCTCTCAGTGAAGGTTGAGATGCTGTCAATACCTCAAGATTGTGCGAGTGAGATGAGGCCATTCAACCCATTCAAACCAGCCTTTCCACACATTTTGTGCTAAATGTTGCACCAAGTTACTGCTACTTGAACCCAGCCCTTCCACACACTCGCTGACATCTGCCCTCTTAAACCCAAAGCGTTCAGGAATCTTGACCCATCTCTTTCCGCGCGGACCCACCCACCCATACTGCTCCTAATGCCCATCTTATGCCATCTGTTATACCATGTCACTGCTCTATAAAAACCAGCCCTTAGCTTCTTGGCCATCTGTTTCATTCAGGGCTCTCCAATCCCCCAGCTTTCTGCATTGTCTTCAATGGCCAAAAGCCCAGTTCGATTCTTATTAACTGAACTGCAACACCACATTCCTCATTAACCAGTAACTTTCGTTCCCTTTCCTTTGAGTCCCTTTTGGATGCATGACAGGCATTTGTCAAAGGACACAAGAGGTAACCATAGTTACAATATCTCAGGAAGAAATAAAACAGGATGTTTGTGCTAAAGGAGTTTAGAAAAAGGAAGAGAGAGAAGATCCAGCTCGGATGTGAGACAAAGAGGTTGAGTGTGCAAGGACTGCAGTTGTTTAAAGAGTTAACTTGGGACAAAGGATTGGTGGTTTGATGGGATTGCGAAAGGAGTTTTATAAAGACAGGTGTAGGGGACTAGCGAGGATCCAGGCTAACAGCATACACACACCTGAGAACACTACAAAACCACATACACTCTCCCGCCTTCTGAAGATGGGTGTGGTCAGATTATTCACACAGGTAGGGTTCAAGCTAAACAAACAGGTCATTCTTTCCTCATCATCTTCGAAACTGGAGGTGCTCAAGCGAGTACTTATTCTGCATCCTGAGATATGAAGGTGGGAGTCAAGATTCTATTTAACCACAGGAAGATTCACAGTCAAGGCCAATGGCGGCATTTTATAGCCCCTCCTGCTGGCGGGATCTTCCGGTCCTGTCAAAGTCAATGGACTTTTGAAAAGCTTGTCACGTTTTCTGGCTCTGGCCCTGCCCCTGGTGCAACCAAGCCATAAAATATCGCCCAAGTCTGCACTCACGCTCACACACACACATACATATACACTCTCACACACATATATACACTCTCACACATACATATACACTCTCACACACACATATACACTCTCACACATACATATACACTCTCACACACACTCATACATATACACTCTCACACATACATATACACTCTCACACAGACATATACACTCTCACACACATATACACTCTCACACATACATATACACTCTCACATACACTCATACATATACACTCCCACACATACATATACACTCTCACACATACATATACACTCACACACACTCATACATATACACTCTCACACATACATATACACTCTCACACACACTCATACATATACACTCTCACACATACACATACACTCTCACACATACATATACATTCACACACACTCATACATATACACTCTCACACACACATATACACTCTCACACATACATATACACTCTCACACATACATATACACTCTCACACACTCATACATATACACTCTCACACATACACATACACTCTCACACATACATATACACTCACACACACTCATACATATACACTCTCACACACACATATACACTCTCACACATACATATACACTCTCACACACACTCATACATATACACTCTCACACATACATATACACTCTCATACACACTCATACATATACACTCTCACACATACATATACACTCTCGCACACACTCATACATATACACTTTCACACACTCTCACACATACATATACACTCACACACACTCATACATATACACTCTCACACATACACATACACTCACACACACTCATACACTCTCATACATACATATACACTCTCACACATACATATACACCCTCACACATACATATACACTCTCGCACACGCTCATACATATACACTCTCACACATACATATACACTCTCACACATACATATACACTCTCATACATACATATACACTCTCACACATACATATACACTCTCGCACACACACATACATATACACTCTCACACATACATATACACTCTCACACACTCTCATACACAGAGTCTCACACACACATACATATACACTCTCACACACACTCATACACAGGATCTCACACACATACATATACACTCTCACACACACTCATACACAGAGTCTCACACACAAACATACACTCTCGCACACACTCATACAGAGTCTCACACACACATACATATACATTCTCACACACACTCATACACAGAGTCTCAAACACACTCATACATATACTCACACTCACACATATATACACACACATACTCACTCTTACACAGAGTCATATAAACACACATACACACAGGCACATACACTCACACACATATACACACACACATACTCACTCATACACACAGTCACACATACACACATACTCACTCATACACACAGTCAAACATACACACACACTCACTCACACACACTCACTCACACATATATACTCACACACATACTCACTAATGCATACAGTGACACACTCATACAGATACATACACATGTAAACACACACATATATACATGTAAACATAGTCAAATGCACAAATATGCACACTTTTATGCACAGATGCACATATACACACACACATATACTTATACACATGTATATAGATGACACACACTCACACCTGATCTCACATATAAATATACAAATATACATGCACACTGAGGCACATACAAACACAAATATATATATACACACAATCACATTTATGTGTATGTGTGTATATATATATATAATATATAAATATGCATATACATGCACATGCACACACACACACACATGCAAATGCACATGCACTGTCTCAAACATACACCCGCATACACATATACATACAATCACATACGCTCAAAAACATATCCACACACACTTACGCACTTGGATGTTCACACGCATATATAAATACTCACAATTAAACACACACACATGTACACACCCACATACTCATCACATGAACATACACACTCTCACACATGTACACACACTTGTGGCTGACAACAGGAAAGGATAGGAAGATTAGGGCAATCAATGGGTAGCTAACAGATGGCGTAAGTGAAGGTGATGGTTTTAGTCTGGGGGGGCTTTGACACCAGTTTTGGCAAAGTTAGAAGCTTTTCCTCCAGAAGGGGTGAGACTAGAAGAGGAAGAGAGCTTTGTGAACAATTAAAATTTAATAAATTGGGAGATGAGGAGTCACTTAAATCAGGAAGTAGGGAGGAAGAGGGACATTAAATAAAAACCATCGGAAAAAGCTGAGGTAAATATAAAATAAAAAAACAAATTCAGGAGAAGGGATTAGAATTAAATAGACGAAGAATGATAAAGTAAATGAATCACAGTGCTCAGAATGTGGGAAATGAACAGGGTATGGGACAGGGATTAGGAACATTTATGTCACACAGGAAAATATGGATTAAATAGCACTAAAGAAAACTCAGAGACAAAATCAGACAGGGTTGCAAAAGAAACAAGCTGGGGTGAAGGTTTGCCTGGGCATGTTTGCTGGTCTCAAACTTGGCACAGTTTAAGTGATTCTGATGAATAAACCGAGAGATGTATGTCAAAGTTTGCTGACAACACCAAGTTAGGTAGCAGAGTAAATGCTACAGAAGCAAGCGGAACACTGTCAGAGTGCGGAAAGCTTCTGTAGATAGAGTTCAATGTGGGGACAGTGGGAGGCCATGCACTTTGGAGCCAAGAAACTCAGATCAAAACATTTTTGAAGTAGTGAGAAGCTCGGAATTGTTAAAGGGCAGGGGGATTTAGGAGTCCAAGCACAGAAATCACTCAAAACCTACTGGACATGTAAAAAGGATTTTTTTTTTAAAGTAATGGAACGTTGACCTTGCCTCAAGAAGGCTGCAAGGCCAGGAAAGGAAGTGGGGTCATAGCAAGAGTGGAGGGGACTGGTGACATGGGGGGAGTGGTATGGTGGGCAGGGTTGGGGGGGGTGGGGGGTGGGAATGGGGGTTGCTGGGAGTTTGAGGGCATGGGGGGTGTGGGCGAATAGGTGGTATGTGGGGAAATGGGGGGGGATCAGTGTGGGAGCTGGATGGAGGGGCGTGGGGTATAGGTGAATAGGGGTGTGCACGGGTGTGGGATAAATTAAGGGTGCGGGGGGGAATGAGAATTATGGGGTGAGTTAGGGGTGTGGGGGGGAGTGGAGAATATGGGCGAACTGGGGGCGTGGAGGGAATGGGGATATGGTATGAAGTGGGGATGTGAGGATGTGGGGGGTATGGGGTAAATTGAGGGTGTGAGGGCAGTGGGGAGTATGGGGTGAATTGGGGTGTGGGGAGCGGGGGTTATGGGTTCAATTAGGGGGATGGGGTGAGTGGGGGTTATGGGGTGAATTAGGGGGGTGGGGTGAGTGGGGGTTATGGGGTGAATTAGGGGGATGGGGTGAGTGGGGGTTATGGGGTGAATTAGGGGGATGGGGTGAATGGGGGGTATGAGGTGAATTAGGGGGATGGGGTGAGTGGGGGCTATGGGGTGAATTAGGGGGGTGGGGTGAGTTGGGGTATGGGGTGATTTTGGGATGTGGGATGTGTTGGGGGTATGGGGTGATTTTGGGGTGAGGGGTGCATTTGGAGTGTGTGGGGTGAATTAGGGGGATGGGGTGAGTGGGGGGTATGGTGTGATTTTGGGGTGAGGGGTGCATTTGGAGTGTGTGGGGTGAATTGGAACATGGGGATGTTGGTGTTGAAGGAATGTGTGAAGGGCGGGACTGACTGCCCCCCTGACTCGCTGCTCACTTTCCAGCAAGAGGCCCTTTCACTGGCATTGGGCGGCTAACCAACTTATCCAAGAATACCAACCCCTGTTTCCAAACAATTCTAAAATGCTTATCCTTGTCTCTGAATCCTCAAATCCCCGTATGTTCTTGCCTCTCCCTATCATCTCCTCCAGCCCCACTGCTCTCCAAGATCACTGAACTCCTCCAATTCTGGGCTCTTGTGCGTTTTAATCATTCGGTCATTGGCGATTGTACCTTCAGCTGCCTGGGCCCCAAACGCTGGAATTCCCTCCCCTAAACCTGTCTGCCTCACTCCCCTCCTTTAAGCCTCTCCATAAAACCTGCTACTTTGACCAAGCTTTTGACCATCTGCCCTCATACCTCCTTACTTGGCTTGGTGTCAAGTCTTGTTTCAAAACGCTCCCGGAACATGCTAGAACATAAGTGCCTCGGGACATTTTATTACCAGAATGTTGCGATCGGTGTAATATGCCTTTAAGGGATATCGAACATCACTCGAAGGTCAGAGTGTCATGCGGTCCAATCTTAGTTTCACTTTTGTTTCTGAGCAGAGCGCGCATACACAGCTCTGCTGCTGATGTCTTTAAGCTTTCTACTGATGTATAAATGTTCCTACGTGCCTAGTCTAAATAAATGAACTCACAACATGTTTAAACAATCCCTTACGAGCGATTGGTGCCTTTGTATCATTATAAAAACATGACATGATGCTCAGCAGTGGTCAAACAGCATAGCAGCAAGAGTAAGTACAGGTACGAGGTGCTGAACAGCCTTAGATCATGCTACATGACATGAGACGACCCTCCACATTCTGTTCAGACTGCAATGAAGCTGCAGCGTTGGAGAGCACTGAAACTGCAGTGTAGGTGACTGTACAGAAAAGCTTTGAAAGTACAGCGCAAGAGATAGTGCTCAATCAAAGAGCTAGTGAGCAGACAGATCCCTGGTGCTGAGGTTGCAGCACGCGGCCTGTCAGTTCAGTGAGTGGGACAGAGTGTTGGGAGGACCAGCATGGGGTTAGCTCAGTTGGAAAAGGCGAGGGACCTGGGTGTGGGTCGGATTGACAGCAAGCGAGGAGGAGGAGTCAAACTAAAAAAAAAAGTCTTAAAAATCGGGCCGGAAAAGGTGGCATTTACTACGGGCAGAGCTTCAGAAATGCGCGTGCAAGCGAGTACAGCGGCTCTCACCCCAGGCACTATAGGAAGAAGGAAGGTCAAAAGGATATTGTTAAACGTCCACAAAATTCCCCGGTTTGAACAGCTCACATACTATCCGAATTCAGAATGTTTAAACAGCGCACAGAGCTATGGTTTCTTATTCCGGTGTGACTGAACCAGACAAGCAAGGGATGAAACTCTACCTAGCAATTGGGAATAAAGGTCCACATAGGCTGAACACGTCATGTTTGATCTGATTGTGGCCTCAACTCCACATTCCCGTGTACCCCCGATAACCTTTGCCACCCTTGTTAGTTAAGAATCTATCTACCGCTGCCTTGAAAATATTCATTGACCCAGCTCCATTGCAAACCTTACATTCTTGTTCAAAAAAGGTTGTAAGGATAAGTCCAGCAATTACAGGCCAGTCAGTTTAACTTCAGTGGTGGGGAAGCTTCTAGAAACAATTATTCTGGATAGAATTAGTAGTTACTTGGAAAAATGTGGGTTGATTAGGAAAAGCTAGTGTTCATTTCTAAAGGGGGAGTCGTGTTGAGCTAACTTGGAGTTTTTTTGATGTGGTGTACATGGACTTTGAAAAGGCGTTTGATACAGTGCCACACAACAGATTAGTGAGAAAAGTTATTGCTCTTGGAATAAAAGGGACAGTAGCAACTTGGATGCAAAATTGGCTGGAAAATAGGAAGCAGAGAGTAAGGGTGAGAGTAACGAGAGTTCAAGAAGGCAACTTGCCACCACATTCTTAAGGGCAACCAGGGACGGGTAATAAATACTGGCCCTGCCAGCGAAGCCCACATCGCATGAAAGAATGAAGTCTCCCAATGAGGAAGACCCCCTATGGGTAAATCTCCCTATGCGAAAGTCCCCCTACAAGGAAGTCTCCCCACAGGTAAGTCCCCCTACGGGTAGGTCTCCCTATAAGTAAGTCTCCCTACGAGGAAGTCTCCCTACGGGTAAGTCTCCCTACGGGTAAGTCCCCCTACGGGTAAGTCTCCCTATAAGTCTCCCTATGAGGAAGTCTCCCTACGGGTAAGTCTCCCTACGGGTAAGTCTTCCTACTAGGAAGTCTCCCTACGGGTAAGTCTCCCCACGGGTAAGTCTCCCTACGCTTAAGTCTCCCTACAGGTAAGTCTCCCTACAGGTAAGTCTCCCTACAGGGAAGTCCACCTACGGGTAAGTCTCCCAATGAGGAAGTCCCCCTACGGGTAAGTCTCCCTACGAGGAAGTCTCCCTATGGGTAAGTCTCCCTACGAAGAAGTCCCCTACAGGTAAGTCTCCATATGAGGAAATCTCCCTACGGGTAAGACTCCCTACGGGTAAGATCCCTACGGGTAAGATCCCTACGGGTAAGACTCCCTACGGGTAAGATCCCTACGGGTAAGACTCCCTGTGGGTACTTCTCCCTATGGTTAAGTCTCCCTAAGGGTAAGTCTCCCTAAGGGTAAGTCCCCCTATGGGTAAGTCTCCCTATGGGGAAGTCTCCCTATGGGGAAGTCTCCCTATAGGTAAGTCCCCCTATGGGTAAGTCTCCCTATGGGTAAGTCCCCCTATGGGTAAGACCCCTATGGGTAAGTCTCCCTATGAGGAAGTCTCCCTACGGGTAAGTCTTCCTACGGGTAAGTCTCCCTATGGGTAAGTCTCCCTACGGGTAAGTCTACCTACGGATAAGTCTTCCTATGGGGAAGTCTCCCTACGGGTAAGTCTCCCTATGAGGAAGTGTCCCTACGGGTAGGTCTCCCTATGGGTAAGTCTCCCTATGGGGAAGTCCCCCACCCACCTGGAAGGTGTCCACTCGCATATTTTGTCTTCTCTTCCTGAAGAATGTTTGGCTCTATTTGCACCAAAAGCAATCACAGGTACAAACTTGCTGAAATAGGCCATTCTCCATCTTCAACATTCACCCCTTCCCACTTTTCCCAGTACTGGTGCCAGTGTCCCATGAATCGAAACACATTTCTCCCACACCAATCTTTGATCCATACATTTCACTCTCCAATCTGGTTTACAGTGCACCAATTTTCCCACAGTTCAGATAGACATCCAGAAACATTTACCTTTAAGATTATGCTTTATAGTTTCACCTCCAGCTGCTCGTACTCCCTCAACAGAATCTCTTTCCTAGTTCTACCTATGTCATTGGTACCCACGTAGACCTTGACCACTGGATCACCGACACACCAAGGCTCCTTTAACTGCACTGTCCAAGCTCACGGAAACACCATCACCTGGAAGTTCCCCTCCAAGTCACTCATCTTCCTGACTTGGAAATATATCGGCCGTTCCTTCACTGTCACTGGGTCATAATCCTGGAACTCCCTCCCTAACAGCACTGTGGGTGTACCTACAGCACGTGGACTGCAGCGGTTAAATACAGATTAAGCTTCCTCTACACTGTCCCCATCAAACACTCCCAGGACAGGTACAGCACGGGGTTAGATACCGAGTAAGGCTCCCTCTACACTGTCCCCATCAAACACTCCCAGGGCAGGTACAGCACGGGGTTAGATACAGAGTAAAGCTCCCTCTACACTGTCCCCATCAAACACTCCCAGGACAGGTACAGCACGGGGTTAGATACAGAGTAAAGCTCCCTCTGCACTGTCCCCATCAAACACTCCCAGGACAGGTACAGCACGGGGTTAGATACAGAGTAAAGCTCCCTCTACACTGTCCCCATCAAACACTCCCAGGACAGGTACAGCACGGGGTTAGATACAGAGTAAAGCTCCCTCTACACTGTCCCCATCAAACACTCCCAGGACAGGTACAGCACGGGGTTAGATACAGAGTAAAGCTCCCTCTACACTGTCCCCATCAAACACTCCCAGGACAGGTACAGCACGGGGTTAGATACAGAGTAAAGCTCCCTCTACACCGTCCCCATCAAACACTCCCAGGCAGGTATAGCACGGGGTTAGATACAGAGTAAATCTCCCTCTACACTGTCCCCATCAAACACTCCCAGGGCAGGTACAGCACGGGGTTAGATACAGAGTAAAGCTCCCTCTACACTGTCGCCATCAAACACTCCCAGGACAGGTACAGCACAGGGTTAGATACAGAGTAAAGCTCCCTCTACACTGTCCCCATCAAACACTCCCAGGACAGGTACAGCACGGGGTTAGATACAGAGTAAAGCTCCCTCTACACTGTCCCCATCAAACACTCCCAGGACAGGTACAGCACGGGGTTAGATACAGAGTAAAGCTCCCTCTACACTGTCCCCATCAAACACGCCCAGGACAGGTACAGTATGGGGTTAGATACAGAGTCAAGCTCCCTCTACACTGTCCCCATCAAACACTCCCAGGACAGGTACAGCACGGGGTTAGATACAGAGTAAAGTTCCCTCTACACTGTCCCCATCAAACACTCTCAGGACAGGTACAGCACGGGGTTAAATAGAGTAAATCTCCCTCTACACTGTCCCCATCAAACACTCCCAGGACAGGTACAGCACGGGGTTAGATACAGAGTAAAGTTCCCTCTACACTGTCCCCATCAAACACTCTCAGGACAGGTACAGCACGGGGTTAAATAGAGTAAATCTCCCTCTACACTGTCCCCAACAAACACTCCCAGGACAGGTACAGCACGGGGTTAGATACAGAGTAAAGTCTCCCTCTACACTGTCCCCATCAAACACTCCCAGGACAGGTACAGCACGGGGTTAGATACAGAGTAAAGCTCCCTCTACACTGTCCCCATCAAACACTCCCAGGACAGGTACAGCACGGAGTTAGATACAGAGTAAAGCTCCCTCTACACTGTCCCCATCAAACACTCCCAGGACAGGTACAGCACAGGGTTAGATACAGAGTAAAGCCTCCCTCTACACTGTCTCCATCAAACACTCCCAGGACAGGTACAGCACGGGGTTAGATACAGAGTAAAGTCCCTCTACACTGTCCCCATCAAACACTCCCAGGACAGGTGCAGCACGGGGTTAGATACAGAGTAAAGCTCCCTCTACACTGTCCCATCAAACACTCCCAGGACAGGTACAGCATGGGGTTAGATACAGAGTAAAGCTCCCTCTACAATCAACTAAATACAGAAGATGACAGCACAACACCTTTTCTCATCCCAGCGTAGCTGCTGGTTAAGCCAGTGCGTTTCTTCCTGTGCCGATACAGCCAGATACTGAAGACCATCAGGATTATCCAGCAAGCTGCTCCGATTCCTGCGATGAACGCCGGCTGTTTTACTACGTCTGAAATCTGCTGTGACAGGCTGACCTGGTCTTCTGACTGCTCTGGACTCAGCCTCCCAAAGGAATCTGCAATAAGATATGACAGTGAGTTCAGGGAAGGCCTTCATTTCCCTTGTGAGAGCCAGTTGCTTTTTTTCACCATCTGATTTTCCAATGTCAACAGTCATGGTGCATTTGTGGGCACTGGCCACTAGGTGATGCTAGTTTCTCTTATGTCTCTCAGAGAGACAAAGAAGAATGAGGCAGACAGAGAGTTCAGGGAACCTGACCAAGATAGAGAGACAGAGACAGAGGCAGAAACAGAAACAAAAAGAGAGAGAGAGACAGAGAGAGACAGAGAGACAGAGAGACAGGAAGAGACAGAGAGCGAGGGAGAGAGGCAGAGATAAAGAGAGAGGCAGAAAGAGAGTCAGGGAAAGAAAGAGGTGGGGAGAGAGAAAGATACAGAATTAGAGAGACCGAGAGGGACAAAGAGAGACGGAGGGGAGGAGTGGTGGAGAGAGAGAGAGAGAGAGAACAAAGAGAGACGGAAAGAGACGGAGGGAGAAAGAGAGACAGAGACAGGGAAAGACCATGGAGAAAAAGAGACAGGCAGGCAAAGAGAGACAGAGAAGAGACCAAGAGATAGTGAGAGAGAGAGGCAGGATCAAGGAGAGAGATAGAGAGAGATACTGAGAGAGAAACAAGAGAAACAGCAAGAGTAAAAGACAGTGAGAAATTCAGAGAGAGAGAGAGAGACACAGTGAGAAAGAGTAAAGTGAGAGAGCCAGTGAGTGAAAGACACTGATACACAGTGAGAGAGAGAGAGAGAGAGACAGAAAGAGATGGAGAGAGACAGTTAGTGAGAGACAGAGACACACAGTGAGAAAGACAGCGGAGTGAGAACAAGAGGGAGAGAGCCAGTGAGTGACAGTGAGAGAGAGAGAGAGACAGAGAAAGAGAAAAGGAAAGAGAGACAGAGAAAGGTTATGAGAAAGAAAAACTGAGAAAGAGAGACGGAGTGAGAGAGAGAGAGAGCAAGAAAGGGACAGCTCGGTGCCTTCAGGGAGTTTGCAGTGCGCACTCCCCCCCACCCCCCCACACACACACACACACACACACGCGCAGATTTCAGCACTGGCGCTCCTTCAGCCCCCACCCCGACAGCGCTGAGGCTCCCAGCGCGGGTTACATGCTGGCTGCCCGGTAATTGGCCAGCCGGTGTGAAATCAAAGTTGGGGACCCACCCCACCGGGGACACTGAGCCATTTTCTGGCCACTCGCAGGCCCACCCACTGCACCTGCCCTATAAGCAGAATATCCTGCCCCTAGAGAGAGAGAAAGAAAGGCAGTGAGAGAAACAGTGAGGGAGACAGAGAGAGACAGACAGAGAGAGAGAGAGAGAGGGAGAGAGAGAGACGGAGGGAGGGAGAGAGAGAGGGAGACAGAGAAAGGCAGACAGAGAGAGAGGGAGGAAGAGAGAGAGACTGAGAAAGAGAGGGAGAGAGAGAGGGAGGGAGATAAACAGTGAGGGAGACAGACAGAGAGAGAGAGAGAGGGAGAGAAAGAGGGGGGAGAGAGAGAAAGAGAGACAGAGAGAGAGAGAGAAAGGCAGTGAGAGAAACAGTGAGGGAGACAGAGAGAGACAGACAGAGAGAGGGAGAGAGAGAGAGGGGGAGAGAGAGACAGAGGGAGACAGAGAAAGGCAGAGAGAGAGAGGGAGAGAAAGAGAGAGAAACAGAGAGAGACAGAGGAAGGCAGAGACAGAGATGAAAGACAGACAGGGTGAGGGAGAGAGAGTGAGAGGAAAAACACAGAGGAAGAGAGAGAGAGTGAGACATAGGGAATAGATATTTGGGGAAATCCTGTTTTCTCAGTCAGCTGCTCAGCTCATGGATATTTCCAGTTGGGACTGATCCCAAGACAAGCTGCTCTCGAACTCCAGAGTTGACAAGACACAAGAAAGGAAAAGGATGAAGACAATGACACTGAGAAGCTTGGATCTGAAGCCAGCGAGAGAGGGGAGAGCGGACAGTTCCTGACAGAGAGAGGAAGCTCCTGGAGCTTTACATTTACCCAACAAAACCCATCAGGTTTCAGTCCGAGAAGCAGCTCACAGTCGGCCAAGGCTGTAGCCTGGTTGCTGACAGGCCAGGTGGAGGACACACACTCACCCAGCTGGATATACTGAGCTTCACTCTTCACACCGTGACCCGCTCTGTTACTAGCTGCCACCTCAACACGATACCTGACACCAGGGGTGAGGGATGGGATGACCACAGACAGCGCAGTGCCCACCACTGTCCTGTTGATGTGGTAACGGCTCTCGTTGCCCAGGCACCAGACCTACAGCGGAAAAGAGAGAATCCATCAGGGCGGCTTCATGGCCCATGGGCATCAGCTATTCCACCATGAACAGCACTCCCTCACTACTGCCCCCCTGACAGTGCAGCACTCCCTCAGTACTGACCCTCTGACAGTGCAGCACTCCCTCACTACTGCCCCCCTGACAGTGCAGCACTCCCTCACTACTGCCCCCCTGACAGTGCAGCACTCCCTCAGTACTGACCCACTGACAGTGCAGCACTCCCTCACTACTGCCCCCCTGACAGTGCAGCACTCCCTCACTACTGCCCCCCTGACAGTGCAGCACTTCCTCAGTACTGCCCCCCTGACAGTGCAGCACTCCCTCACTACTGCCACCCTGACAGTGCAGCACTCCCTCACTACTGCCCGCCTGACAGTGCAGCACTCCCTCAGTACTGGCCCCCTGACAGTGCAGCACTCCCTCAGTACTGGCCCCCTGACAGTGCAGCACTCCCTCACTACTGCCCCCCTGACAGTGCAGCACTCCCTCAGTACTGACCCTCTGACAGTGCAGCACTCCCTCACTACTGCCCCCCGACAGTGCAGCACTCCCTCACTACTGCCCCCCTGACAGTGCAGCACTCCCTCATTACTGCCCCCCTGACAGTGCAGCACTCCCTCACTACTGCCCCCCTGACAATGCAGCACTCCCTCAGTACTGACCCTCTGACAGTGCAGCACTCCCTCAGTTCTGACCCTCTGACAGTGCAGCACTCCCTCAGTACTGACCCTCCAACAGCACTGCACTCCCTCATTACTGACCCTCTGACAGTGCGGCAAACCCTCAGTACTGACCCTCTGACAGTGCGGCACTCCCTCAGTACTGACCCTCTGACAGTGCAGCATTCCCTCAGTACTGACCCTCCAACAATGCAGCACTCCTTCAATACTGACCCTCTGACAGAGCAGCACTCCCTCAGAACTGACCCTCTCACAGTGCAGCCCTCCCTCAGTACTGACCCTCTGGCAGTGAAGCACTCCCTCAGTACTGACAATCTGACAGTGCAGCACTCCGTCAATATTGACCCTTTGTCGGTGCAGCACTCCCTCAGTACTCACCCTCTGACAGTGCGGCAAACCCTCAGTACTGACCCTCTGACAGTGCAGCACTCCCTCAGAACCGACCCTCTGACAGTGCAGCGCACCCTCAGTACTGACCCTCTGACAGTGCAGCACTCTCTCAGTTCTGACCTTCTGACAGTGCAGCACTCCCTCAGTACTGACCCTCTGACAGTGCGGCAAACCCTCAGTACTGACCCTCTGACAGCGCAGCACTCCCTCAGTACTGACCCTCCAACAGTGCAGCACTCCCTCAGTCCTGACCCTCTGACAGTGCAGCCCTCCCTCAGTACTGACCCTCTGGCAGTGAAGCACTCCCTCAGTACTGACAATCTGACAGTGCAGCACTCCGTCAGTATTGACCCTTTGTCGGTGCAGCACTCCCTCATTACTGACCCTCTGACAGTGCGGCAAACCCCCAGTACTGACCCTCCAACAATGCAGCACTCCTTCAATACTGACCCTCTGACAGAGCAGCACTCCCTCAGAACTGACCCTCTGACAGTGCAGCGCTCCCACAGTACTGACCCTCTGACAGTGCAGCACTCTCTCAGTTCTGACCTTCTGACAGTGCAGCACTCCCTCAGTACTGACCCTCTGACAGTGCGGCAAACCCTCAGTACTGACCCTCTGTCAGTGCAGCACTCCCTCAGCACTGACCCTCCAACAATGCAGCACTCCTTCAATACTGACCCTCTGACAGAGCAGCACTCCCTCAGAACTGACCCTCTGACAGTGCAGCGCTCCCTCAGTACTGACCCTCTGACAGTGCAGCACTCTCTCAGTTCTGACCTTCTGACAGTGCAGCACTCCCTCAGTACTGACCCTCTGACAGTGCAGCACTCCCTCAGTACTGACCCTCTGACAGCGCAGCACTCCCTCAGTACTGACGCTCTGACAGTGTTGCACTCCCTCAGTACTGACCCTCTGACGATGCAGCACTCCCTCAGAACTTGCCCTCTGACAATGCAATACTCCCTCAATATAGACCCTCTGACAGTGCAGCACTCCCTTAGTACTGCCCCTCTGGCAGTGCAGCACTCCCTCAGTCCTGACCCTCTGACAGTGCAGCACTCCCTCAGTACTGACCCTCTGGCAGTGCAGCACTACCTCAGTATTGACCCTCTGACAGTGCAGCACTCCCCCAGTACTGCCCCTCCGATGGTGTCACACTCCCACAGTATGGACCCTCTGACAATGCGGCACCCTCTCCATACTGACCCTCTGTCAGTGCTGCAGTTCCTCAGTACTGACCCTCTGACAGTGCAGCACTCCCTCAGTACTGACTCTCTGACAGTGTAGCACTCCCTCAGTACTGACCCTCTGACTGTGCAGCACTCCCTCAGTACTGACCTCCTGACGGTGCAGCACTCCCTCAATATTGACCCTCTGACAGCACTGCACTCCCTCATTACTGACCCTCTGACAGTGCGGCACTCCCTCAGTACTGACCCTCTGACAGTGCAGCATTCCCTCAGTACTGACCCTCCAACAATGCAGCACTCCTTCAAAACTGACCCTCTGACAGAGCAGCACTCCCTCAGAACTGACCCTCTGACAGTGCAGCCCTCCCTCAGTACTGACCCTCTGGCAGTGAAGCACTCCCTCAGTACTGACAATCTGACAGTGCAGCACTCCGTCAGTATTGACCCTTTGTCGGTGCAGCACTCCCTCAGTACTCACCCTCTGACAGTGCGGCAAACCCTCAGTACTGACCCTCTGACAGTGCAGCACTCCCTCAGAACTGACCCTCTGACAGTGCAGCGCACCCTCAGTACTGACCCTCTGACAGTGCAGCACTCTCTCAGTTCTGACCTTCTGACAGTGCAGCACTCCCTCAGTACTGACCCTCTGACAGTGCGGCAAACCCTCAGTACTGACCCTCTGACAGCGCAGCACTCCCTCAGCACTGACCCTCCAACAGTGCAGCACTCCCTCAGTCCTGACCCTCTGACAGTGCAGCCCTCCCTCAGTACTGACCCTCTGACAGTGCAGCATTCCCTCAGTACTGACCCTCCAACAATGCAGCACTCCTTCAAAACTGACCCTCTGACAGAGCAGCACTCCCTCAGAACTGACCCTCTGACAGTGCAGCCCTCCCTCAGTACTGAACCTCTGGCAGTGAAGCACTCCCTCAGTACTGACAATCTGACAGTGCAGCACTCCGTCAGTATTGACCCTTTGTCGGTGCAGCACTCCCTCATTACTGACCCTCTGACAGTGTGGCAAACCCTCAGTACTGACCCTCCAACAATGCAGCACTCTCTCAGTTCTTACCCTCTGACAGTGCAGCACTCCCTCAGTACTGACCCTCTGACAGTGCGGCAAACCCTCAGTACTGACCCTCTGACAGTGCAGCACTTCCTCAGCACTGACCCACCAACAATGCAGCATTCCTTCAATACTGACCCTCTGACAGAGCAGCACTCCCTCAGAACTGACCCTCTGACAGTGCAGCGCTCCCTCAGTACTGACCCTCTGACAGTGCAGCACTCTCTCAGTTCTGACCTTCTGACAGTGCAGCACTCCCTCAGTACTGACCCTCTGACAGTGCAGCACTCCCTCAGTACTGACCCTCTGACAGCGCAGCACTCCCTCAGTACTGACGCTCTGACAGTGTTGCACTCCCTCAGTACTGACCCTCTGACGATGCAGCACTCTCTCAGAACTTGCCCTCTGACAATGAAATACTCCCTCAATATAGACCCTCTGAAAGTGCAGCACTCCCTTAGTACTGACCCTCTGGCAGTGCAGCACTCCCTCAGTACTGACCCTCTGACTGTGCAGCACTCCCTCAGTACTGACCTCCTGACGGTGCAGCACTCCCTCAATATTGACCCTCTGACAGTGCAGCACTCCCTCAATACTGACCCTCTGACAGTGCGGCACTCCCTCAGTACTGACCCTCTGACAGTGCAGCATTCCCTCAGTACTGCCCCTCCGACAGTTTCACATTCCCACAATACTGGCACTCTGACAATGTGGCACCGTCTCCATACCGACCCTCTGACAGTGCAGCACTCCATCAGTATTGACCCTTTGTCGGTGCAGCACTCCCTCAGTACTCACCCTCTGACAGTGCAGCACTCCCTCAGTACTGACCTTTTGACAGTGCAGCACTCCCTCATTTCTGACCCTCTGACAGTGCAGCATTCCGTCAGCACTGACCCTCCAACAGTGCAGCACTCCTTCAATACTGACCCTCTGACAGACAGCAAACCCTCAGTGCTGATCCTCTGACTGTGCAATACTCCTTCAGCACTGACCCTCTGTCAGTGCAGCACTCGCTCAATACTGCCCCTCTGACAGTGCAGCGCCCCCTCAGTACTGACCCGCTGGCAGTGCAGCACTCCCTCAGAACTGACCCTCTGACAGTGCAGCGCTCCCTCAGTACTGACCCTCTGACAGTGCAGCACTCTCTCAGTTCTGACCTTCTGACAGTGCAGCACTCCCTCAGTACTGACCCTCTGACAGTGCGGCAAACCCTCAGTACTGACCCTCTGACAGTGCAGCACTCCCTCAGCACTGACCCTCCAACAATGCAGCACTCCTTCAATACTGACCCTCTGACAGAGCAGCACTCCCTCAGAACTGACCCTCTGACAGTGCAGCGCTCCCTCAGTACTGACCCTCTGACAGTGCAGCACTCTCTCAGTTCTGACCTTCTGACAGTGCAGCACTCCCTCAGTACTGACCCTCTGACAGTGCAGCACTCCCTCAGTACTGACCCTCTGACAGCGCAGCACTCCCTCAGTACTGACGCTCTGACAGTGTTGCACTCCCTCAGTACTGACCCTCTGACGATGCAGCACTCCCTCAGAACTTGCCCTCTGACAATGCAATACTCCCTCAATATAGACCCTCTGACAGTGCAGCACTCCCTTAGTACTGCCCCTCTGGCAGTGCAGCACTCCCTCAGTCCTGACCCTCTGACAGTGCAGCACTCCCTCAGTACTGACCCTCTGGCAGTGCAGCACTACCTCAGTATTGACCCTCTGACAGTGCAGCACTCCCCCAGTACTGCCCCTCCGATGGTGTCACACTCCCACAGTATGGACCCTCTGACAATGCGGCACCCTCTCCATACTGACCCTCTGTCAGTGCTGCAGTTCCTCAGTACTGACCCTCTGACAGTGCAGCACTCCCTCAGCACTGACCCTCCAACAATGCAGCACTCCTTCAATACTGACCCTCTGACAGAGCAGCACTCCCTCAGAACTGACCCTCTGACAGTGCAGCGCTCCCTCAGTACTGACCCTCTGACAGTGCAGCACTCTCTCAGTTCTGACCTTCTGACAGTGCAGCACTCCCTCAGTACTGACCCTCTGACAGTGCAGCACTCCCTCAGTACTGACCCTCTGACAGCGCAGCACTCCCTCAGTACTGACGCTCTGACAGTGTTGCACTCCCTCCCTTAGTACTGCCCCTCTGGCAGTGCAGCACTCCCTCAGTCCTGACCCTCTGACAGTGCAGCACTCCCTCAGTACTGACCCTCTGGCAGTGCAGCACTACCTCAGTATTGACCCTCTGACAGTGCAGCACTCCCCCAGTAACTGCCCCTCCGATGGTGTCACACTCCCACAGTATGGACCCTCTGACAATGCGGCACCCTCTCCATACTGACCCTCTGTCAGTGCTGCAGTTCCTCAGTACTGACCCTCTGACAGTGCAGCACTCCCTCAGTACTGACTCTCTGACAGTGTAGCACTCCTCAGTACTGACCCTCTGACTGTGCAGCACTCCCTCAGTACTGACCTCCTGACGGTGCAGCACTCCCTCAATATTGACCCTCTGACAGTGCAGCACTCCCTCAATACTGACCCTCTGACAGCACTGCACTCCCTCATTACTGACCCTCTGACAGTGCGGCACTCCCTCAGTACTGACCCTCTGACAGTGCAGCATTCCCTCAGTACTGACCCTCCAACAATGCAGCACTCCTTCAATACTGACCCTCTGACAGAGCAGCACTCCCTCAGAACTGACCCTCTGACAGTGCAGCCCTCCCTCAGTACTGACCCTCTGGCAGTGAAGCACTCCCTCAGTACTGACAATCTGACAGTGCAGCACTCCGTCAGTATTGACCCTTTGTCGGTGCAGCACTCCCTCAGTACTCACCCTCTGACAGTGCGGCAAACCCTCAGTACTGACCCTCTGACAGTGCAGCACTCCCTCAGAACTGACCCTCTGACAGTGCAGCGCACCCTCAGTACTGACCCTCTGACAGTGCAGCACTCTCTCAGTTCTGACCTTCTGACAGTGCAGCACTCCCTCAGTACTGACCCTCTGACAGTGCGGCAAACCCTCAGTACTGACCCTCTGACAGCGCAGCACTCCCTCAGTACTGACCCTCCAACAGTGCAGCACTACCTCAGTCCTGACCCTCTGACAGTGCAGCCCTCCCTCAGTACTGAACCTCTGGCAGTGAAGCACTCCCTCAGTACTGACAATCTGACAGTGCAGCACTCCGTCAGTATTGACCCTTTGTCGGTGCAGCACTCCCTCATTACTGACCCTCTGACAGTGTGGCAAACCCTCAGTACTGACCCTCCAACAATGCAGCACTCTCTCAGTTCTTACCCTCTGACAGTGCAGCACTCCCTCAGTACTGACCCTCTGACAGTGCGGCAAACCCTCAGTACTGACCCTCTGACAGTGCAGCACTCCCTCAGCACTGACCCTCCAACAATGCAGCACTCCTTCAATACTGACCCTCTGACAGAGCAGCACTCCCTCAGAACTGACCCTCTGACAGTGCAGCGCTCCCTCAGTACTGACCCTCTGACAGTGCAGCACTCCCTCAGTACTGACCCTCTGACAGCGCAGCACTCCCTCAGTACTGACGCTCTGACAGTGTTGCACTCCCTCAGTACTGACCCTCTGACGATGCAGCACTCTCTCAGAACTTGCCCTCTGACAATGAAATACTCCCTCAATATAGACCCTCTGAAAGTGCAGCACTCCCTTAGTACTGACCCTCTGGCAGTGCAGCACTCCCTCAGTACTGACCCTCTGACTGTGCAGCACTCCCTCAGTACTGACCTCCTGACGGTGCAGCACTCCCTCAATATTGACCCTCTGACAGTGCAGCACTCCCTCAATACTGACCCTCTGACAGTGCGGCACTCCCTCAGTACTGACCCTCTGACAGTGCAGCATTCCCTCAGTACTGCCCCTCCGACAGTTTCACATTCCCACAATACTGGCACTCTGACAATGTGGCACCGTCTCCATACCGACCCTCTGACAGTGCAGCACTCCATCAGTATTGACCCTTTGTCGGTGCAGCACTCCCTCAGTACTCACCCTCTGACAGTGCAGCACTCCCTCAGTACTGACCTTTTGACAGTGCAGCACTCCCTCATTTCTGACCCTCTGACAGTGCAGCATTCCGTCAGCACTGACCCTCCAACAGTGCAGCACTCCTTCAATACTGACCCTCTGACAGACAGCAAACCCTCAGTGCTGATCCTCTGACTGTGCAATACTCCTTCAGCACTGACCCTCTGTCAGTGCAGCACTCGCTCAATACTGCCCCTCTGACAGTGCAGCGCCCCCTCAGTACTGACCCGCTGGCAGTGCAGCACTCCCTCAGAACTGACCCTCTGACAGTGCAGCGCTCCCTCAGTACTGACCCTCTGACAGTGCAGCACTCTCTCAGTTCTGACCTTCTGACAGTGCAGCACTCCCTCAGTACTGACCCTCTGACAGTGCGGCAAACCCTCAGTACTGACCCTCTGACAGTGCAGCACTCCCTCAGCACTGACCCTCCAACAATGCAGCACTCCTTCAATACTGACCCTCTGACAGAGCAGCACTCCCTCAGAACTGACCCTCTGACAGTGCAGCGCTCCCTCAGTACTGACCCTCTGACAGTGCAGCACTCTCTCAGTTCTGACCTTCTGACAGTGCAGCACTCCCTCAGTACTGACCCTCTGACAGTGCAGCACTCCCTCAGTACTGACCCTCTGACAGCGCAGCACTCCCTCAGTACTGACGCTCTGACAGTGTTGCACTCCCTCAGTACTGACCCTCTGACGATGCAGCACTCCCTCAGAACTTGCCCTCTGACAATGCAATACTCCCTCAATATAGACCCTCTGACAGTGCAGCACTCCCTTAGTACTGCCCCTCTGGCAGTGCAGCACTCCCTCAGTCCTGACCCTCTGACAGTGCAGCACTCCCTCAGTACTGACCCTCTGGCAGTGCAGCACTACCTCAGTATTGACCCTCTGACAGTGCAGCACTCCCCCAGTACTGCCCCTCCGATGGTGTCACACTCCCACAGTATGGACCCTCTGACAATGCGGCACCCTCTCCATACTGACCCTCTGTCAGTGCTGCAGTTCCTCAGTACTGACCCTCTGACAGTGCAGCACTCCCTCAGCACTGACCCTCCAACAATGCAGCACTCCTTCAATATTGACCCTCTGACAGAGCAGCACTCCCTCAGAACTGACCCTCTGACAGTGCAGCGCTCCCTCAGTACTGACCCTCTGACAGTGCAGCACTCTCTCAGTTCTGACCTTCTGACAGTGCAGCACTCCCTCAGTACTGACCCTCTGACAGTGCAGCACTCCCTCAGTACTGACCCTCTGACAGCGCAGCACTCCCTCAGTACTGACGCTCTGACAGTGTTGCACTCCCTCAGTACTGACCCTCTGACGATGCAGCACTCCCTCAGAACTTGCCCTCTGACAATGCAATACTCCCTCAATATAGACCCTCTGACAGTGTAGCACTCCCTTAGTACTGCCCCTCTGGCAGTGCAGCACTCCCTCAGTCCTGACCCTCTGACAGTGCAGCACTCCCTCAGTACTGACCCTCTGGCAGTGCAGCACTACCTCAGTATTGACCCTCTGACAGTGCAGCACTCCCCCAGTACTGCCCCTCCGATGGTGTCACACTCCCACAGTATGGACCCTCTGACAATGCGGCACCCTCTCCATACTGACCCTCTGTCAGTGCTGCAGTTCCTCAGTACTGACCCTCTGACAGTGCAGCACTCCCTCAGTACTGACTCTCTGACAGTGTAGCACTCCCTCAGTACTGACCCTCTGACTGTGCAGCACTCCCTCAGTACTGACCTCCTGACGGTGCAGCACTCCCTCAATATTGACCCTCTGACAGTGCAGCACTCCCTCAATACTGACCCTCTGACAGCACTGCACTCCCTCATTACTGACCCTCTGACAGTGCGGCACTCCCTCAGTACTGACCCTCTGACAGTGCAGCATTCCCTCAGTACTGACCCTCCAACAATGCAGCACTCCTTCAATACTGACCCTCTGACAGAGCAGCACTCCCTCAGAACTGACCCTCTGACAGTGCAGCCCTCCCTCAGTACTGACCCTCTGGCAGTGAAGCACTCCCTCAGTACTGACAATCTGACAGTGCAGCACTCCGTCAGTATTGACCCTTTGTCGGTGCAGCACTCCCTCAGTACTCACCCTCTGACAGTGCGGCAAACCCTCAGTACTGACCCTCTGACAGTGCAGCACTCCCTCAGAACTGACCCTCTGACAGTGCAGCGCACCCTCAGTACTGACCCTCTGACAGTGCAGCACTCTCTCAGTTCTGACCTTCTGACAGTGCAGCACTCCCTCAGTACTGACCCTCTGACAGTGCGGCAAACCCTCAGTACTGACCCTCTGACAGCGCAGCACTCCCTCAGTACTGACCCTCCAACAGTGCAGCACTCCCTCAGTCCTGACCCTCTGACAGTGCAGCCCTCCCTCAGTACTGAACCTCTGGCAGTGAAGCACTCCCTCAGTACTGACAATCTGACAGTGCAGCACTCCGTCAGTATTGACCCTTTGTCGGTGCAGCACTCCCTCATTACTGACCCTCTGACAGTGTGGCAAACCCTCAGTACTGACCCTCCAACAATGCAGCACTCTCTCAGTTCTTACCCTCTGACAGTGCAGCACTCCCTCAGTACTGACCCTCTGACAGTGCGGCAAACCCTCAGTACTGACCCTCTGACAGTGCAGCACTCCCTCAGCACTGACCCTCCAACAATGCAGCACTCCTTCAATACTGACCCTCTGACAGAGCAGCACTCCCTCAGAACTGACCCTCTGACAGTGCAGCGCTCCCTCAGTACTGACCCTCTGACAGTGCAGCACTCCCTCAGTACTGACCCTCTGACAGCGCAGCACTCCCTCAGTACTGACGCTCTGACAGTGTTGCACTCCCTCAGTACTGACCCTCTGACGATGCAGCACTCTCTCAGAACTTGCCCTCTGACAATGAAATACTCCCTCAATATAGACCCTCTGAAAGTGCAGCACTCCCTTAGTACTGACCCTCTGGCAGTGCAGCACTCCCTCAGTACTGACCCTCTGACTGTGCAGCACTCCCTCAGTACTGACCTCCTGACGGTGCAGCACTCCCTCAATATTGACCCTCTGACAGTGCAGCACTCCCTCAATACTGACCCTCTGACAGCACTGCACTCCCTCATTACTGACCCTCTGACAGTGCGGCACTCCCTCAGTACTGACCCTCTGACAGTGCAGCATTCCCTCAGTACTGCCCCTCCGACAGTTTCACATTCCCACAATACTGGCACTCTGACAATGTGGCACCGTCTCCATACCGACCCTCTGACAGTGCAGCACTCCGTCAGTATTGACCCTTTGTCGGTGCAGCACTCCCTCAGTACTCACCCTCTGACAGTGCAGCACTCCCTCAGTACTGACCCTTTGACAGTGCAGCACTCCCTCATTTCTGACCCTCTGACAGTGCAGCATTCCGTCAGCACTGACCCTCCAACAGTGCAGCACTCCTTCAATACTGACCCTCTGACAGACAGCAAACCCTCAGTGCTGATCCTCTGACTGTGCAATACTCCTTCAGCACTGACCCTCTGACAGTGCAGCACTCGCTCAATACTGCCCCTCTGACAGTGCAGCGCCCCCTCAGTACTGACCCGCTGGCAGTGCAGCACTCCCTCAGTACTGACCCTCTGACAGTGCAGCACTCCCTCAGTACTGACCCTCTGACAGTGCAGCACTCTCTCAGTTCTTACCCTCTGACAGTGCAGCACTCCCTCAGTACTGACCCTCTGACAGTGCGGCAAACCCTCAGTACTGACCCTCTGACAGTGCAGCACTCCCTCAGCACTGACCCTCCAACAATGCAGCACTCCTTCAATACTGACCCTCTGACAGAGCAGCACTCCCTCAGAACTGACCCTCTGACAGTGCAGCGCTCCCTCAGTACTGACCCTCTGACAGTGCAGCACTCTCTCAGTTCTGACCTTCTGACAGTGCAGCACTCCCTCAGTACTGACCCTCTGACAGTGCAGCACTCCCTCAGTACTGACCCTCTGACAGCGCAGCACTCCCTCAGTACTGACGCTCTGACAGTGTTGCACTCCCTCAGTACTGACCCTCTGACGATGCAGCACTCCCTCAGAACTTGCCCTCTGACAATGAAATACTCCCTCAATATAGACCCTCTGAAAGTGCAGCACTCCCTTAGTACTGCCCCTCTGGCAGTGCAGCACTCCCCCAGTACTGCCCCTCCGATGGTGTCACACTCCCACAGTATGTACCCTCTGACAATGCGGCACCCTCTCCATAATGACCCTCTGTCAGTGCTGCAGTTCCTCAGTACTGACCCTCTGACAGTGCAGCACTCCCTCAGTACTGACTGTCTGACAGTGTAGCACTCCCTCAGTACTGACCCTCTGACTGTGCAGCACTCTCTCAGTACTGACCTCCTGACGGTGCAGCACTCCCTCAATATTGACCCTCTGACAGTGCAGCACTCCCTCAATACTGACCCTCTGACAGCACTGCACTCCCTCATTACTGACCCTCTGACTGTGCGACACTCCCTCAGTACTGACCCTCTGACAGTGCAGCATTCCTTCAGTACTGCCCCTCCGACAGTTTCACATTCCCACAATACTGGCACTCTGACAATGTGGCACCGTCTCCATACCGACCCTCTGACAGTGCAGCACTCCGTCAGTATTGACCCTTTGTCGGTGCAGCACTCCCTCAGTACTCACCCTCTGACAGTGCAGCACTCCTTCAATACTGACCCTCCAACAGTGCAGCACTCCTTCAATACTGACCCTCTGACAGACAGCAAACCCTCAGTGCTGATCCTCTGACTGTGCAATACTCCTTCAGCACTGACCCTCTGACAGTGCAGCACTCGCTCAATACTGCCCCTCTGACAGTGCAGCGCCCCCTCAGTACTGACCCGCTGGCAGTGCAGCACTCCCTCAGTACTGACCCTCTGACAGTGCAGCACTCCCTCAGTATTGACCCTCTGACAGTGCAGCACTCTCTCAGTTCTTACCCTCTGACAGTGCAGCACTCCCTCAGTACTGACCCTCTGACAGTGCGGCAAACCCTCAGTACTGACCCTCTGACAGTGCAGCACTCCCTCAGCACTGACCCTCCAACAATGCAGCACTCCTTCAATACTGACCCTCTGACAGAGCAGCACTCCCTCAGAACTGACCCTCTGACAGTGCAGCGCTCCCTCAGTACTGACCCTCTGACAGTGCAGCACTCGCTCAATACTGCCCCTCTGACAGTGCAGCGCCCCCTCAGTACTGACCCGCTGGCAGTGCAGCACTCCCTCAGTACTGACCCTCTGACAGTGCAGCACTCCCTCAGTATTGACCCTCTGACAGTGCAGCACTCTCTCAGTTCTTACCCTCTGACAGTGCAGCACTCCCTCAGTACTGACCCTCTGACAGTGCGGCAAACCCTCAGTACTGACCCTCTGACAGTGCAGCACTCCCTCAGCACTGACCCTCCAACAATGCAGCACTCCTTCAATACTGACCCTCTGACAGAGCAGCACTCCCTCAGAACTGACCCTCTGACAGTGCAGCGCTCCCTCAGTACTGACCCTCTGACAGTGCAGCACTCGCTCAATACTGCCCCTCTGACAGTGCAGCGCCCCCTCAGTACTGACCCGCTGGCAGTGCAGCACTCCCTCAGTACTGACCCTCTGACAGTGCAGCACTCCCTCAGTACTGACCCTCTGTCAGTGCAGAACTCCCTCAGTACTGACCCTCTGCCAGTGCAGCACACCCTCAGTACTGACCCTCTGGCAGTGCAGCGCTACCTCAGGACTGACCCTCTGACAGAGCAGCACTTCCTCAGCACTGACCATCTGACAGAGCAGCACTCCCTCAGCACTGACCCTCCAACAATGCAGCAATCCTTCAATACTGCCCCCCTGACAGTGCAGCACTCCCTCACTACTGCCCCCCTGACAGTGCAGCACTCCCTCACTACTGCCCCCCTGACAGTGCAGCACTCCCTCACTACTGCCCCCCTGACAGTGCAGCACTCCCTCACTACTGCCCCCCTGACAGTGCAGCACTTCCTCAGTACTGCCCCCCTGACAGTGCAGCACTCCCTCACTACTGCCCCCCTGACAGTGCAGCACTCCCTCACTACTGCCCCCCTGACAGTGCAGCACTCCCTCACTACTGCCCCCTGACAGTGCAGCACTCCCTCAGTACTGCCCCCCTGACAGTGCAGCACTCCCTCACTACTGCCCCCCTGACAGTGCAGCACTCTCTCACTACTGCCCCCCTGACAGTGCGGCACTCCCTCAGTACAGGCCCCCTGACAGTGCAGCGCTCCCTCACTACTGGCCCCCTGACAGTGCAGCACTCCCTCACTACTGCCCCCCTGACAGTGCGGCAATCCCTCAGTACCGGCCCCCTGACAGTGCAGCACTCCCTCACTACTGCCCCCCTGACAATGCAGCACTCCCTCAGTACTGACCCTCTGACAGTGCAGCACTCCCTCAGTTCTGACCCTCTGACAGTGCAGCACTCCCTCAGTACTGACCCTCCAACAGCACTGCAGTCCCTCATTACTGACCCTCTGACAGTGCGGCAAACCCTCAGTACTGACCCTCTGGCAGTGAAGCACTCCCTCAGTACTGACAATCTGACAGTGCAGCACTCCCGTCAGTATTGACCCTTTGTCGGTGCAGCACTCCCTCAGTACTCACCCTCTGACAGTGCGGCAAACCCTCAGTACTGACCCTCTGACAGCGCAGCACTCCCTCAGTACTGACCCTCCAACAGTGCAGCACTCCCTCAGTCCTGACCCTCTGACAGTGCAGCCCTCCCTCAGTACTGACCGTCTGGCAGTGAAGCACTCCCTCAGTACTGACAATCTGACAGTGCAGCACTCCGTCAGTATTGACCCTTTGTCGGTGCAGCACTCCCTCATTACTGACCCTCTGACAGAGCTGCACTCCCTCAGAACTGACCCTCTGACAGTGCAGCGCTCCCTCAGTACTGACCCTCTGACAGTGCGGCAAACCCTCAGTACTGACCCTCTGACAGTGCAGCACTCCCTCAATACTGACCCTCTGACAGTGCAGCACTCCCTCAGCACTGACCCTCCAACAATGCAGCACTCCTTCAATACTGACCCTCTGACAGAGCAGCAATCCCTCAGAACTGACGCTCTGACAGTGTAGCACTCCCTCAGTACTGACCCTCTGACGATGCAGCACTCCCTCAGAACTTGCCCTCTGACAGTGCAGCACTCCCTCAGTACTGACCCTCTGACAGCGCAGCACTCCCTCAGTACTGACGCTCTGACAGTGTAGCACTCCCTCAGTACTGACCCTCTGACGATGCAGCACTCCCTCAGAACTTGCCCTCTGACAGTGCAATACTCCCTCAATATAGACCCTCTGACAGTGCAGCACTCCCTTAGTACTGCCCCTCAGAGAGCGCAACACTCCCTTAGTACTGCCCCTCTGGCAGTGCAGCACTCCCTCAGTCCTGACCCTCTGACAGTGCAGCACTCCCTCAGTACTGACCCTCTGGCAGTGCAGCACTCCCTCAGTATTGACCCCCTGACAGTGCAGCACTCCCCCAGTACTGCCCCTCCGATGGTGTCACACTCCCACAGTATGGACCCTCTGACAATGCGGCACCCTCTCCATACTGACTCTCTGTCAGTGCTACAGTTCCTCAGTACTGACCCTCTGACAGTGCAGCACTCCCTCAGTACTGACTCTCTGACAGTGTAGCACTCCCTCAGTACTGACCCTCTGACTGTGCAGCACTCCCTCAGTACTGACCTCCTGACGGTGCAGCACTCCCTCAATATTGACCCTCTGACAGTGCAGCACTCCCTCAATACTGACCCTCTGACAGCACTGCACTCCCTCATTACTGACCCTCTGACAGTGCGGCACTCCCTCAGTACTGACCCTCTGACAGTGCAGCATTCCCTCAGTACTGCCCCTCCGACAGTGTCACATTCCCACAATACTGGCACTCTGACAATGTGGCACCCTCTCCATACCGACCCTCTGACAGTGCAGCACTCCGTCAGTATTGACCCTTTGTCGGTGCAGCACTCCCTCAGTACTCATCCTCTGACATTGCAGCACTCCCTCAGTACTGACCCTTTGACAGTGCAGCACTCCCTCAGTTCTGACCCTCTGACAGTGCAGCAATCCCTCAGTACTGACCCTCTGACAGTGCAGCACTCCCTCATTTCTGACCCTCTGACAGTGCAGCATTCTCTCAGCACTGACCCTCCAACAGTGCAGCACTCCTTCAATACTGACCCTCTGACAGACAGCAAACCCTCAGTGCTGACCCTCTGACTGTGCAATACTCCTTCAGCACTTACCCTCTGACAGTGCAGCACTCCCTCAATACTGCCCCTCTGACAGTGCAGCGCCCCCTCAGTACTGACCCGCTGGCAGTGCAGCACTCCCTCAGTACTGACCCTCTGACAGTGCAGCACTCCCTCAGTACTGACCCTCTGACAGTGCCGCACTCCCTCAGTACTGACCCTCTGCCAGTGCAGCACACCCTCAGTACTGACCCTCTGGCAGTGCAGCACTCCCTCAGTTCTGACCCTCGGACAGTGCAGCGCTACCTCAGGACTGACCCTCTGACAGAGCAGCACTTCCTGAGCACTGACCATCTGACAGAGCAGCACTCCCTCAGCACTGACCCTCCAACAATGCAGCACTCCTTCAATACTGACCCTCTGACAGAGCAGCACTCCCTCAGAACTGACCCTCTGACAGTGCAGCACTCCCCCAGCACTGCCCCTCCGATGGTGTCACACTCCCACAGTATGGACCCTCTGACAATGCGGCACCCTCTCCATACTGACTCTCTGTCAGTGCTGCAGTTCCTCAGTACTGACCCTCTGACAGTGTAGCACTCCCTCAGTACTAACTCTCTGACAGTGTAGCACTCCCTCAGTACTGAGCCTCTGACAGTGCAACACTCCCTCAGTACTGACTCTCTGACAGTGTAACACTCCCTCAGTACTGACTCTCTGACAGTGTAGCACTCCCTCAGTACTGAATCTCTGACAGTGTAGCACTCCTTCAGTACTGAACCTCTGACTGTGCAGCACTCCCTCAGTACTGACCCTCTGACAGTGCAGCACTCCCTCAGTACTGACTCTCTGACAGTGTAGCAATCCCTCAGTACTCACCCTCTGACTGTGCAGCACTCCCTCAGTACTGACCTCCTGACGGTGCAGCACTCCCTCAATACTGACCCTCTGTCAGTGCAGCACTCCCTCAATACTGACCCTCTGTCAGCACTGCACTCCCTCATTACTGACCCTCTGACAGTGCGGCACTCCCTCAGTACTGACCCTCTGACAGTGCAGCATTCCCTCAGTACTGCCCCTCCGACAGTGTCACATTCCCACAATACTGGCACTCTGACAATGTGGCACCCTCTCCATACCGACCCTCTGACAGTGCAGCACTCCGTCAGTACTGACTCTCTGACAGTGTAGCACTCCCTCAGTACTCACCCTCTGACAGTGCAGCACTCCCTCAGTACTGACCCCCTGGCAGTGCAGCACTCCCTCAGTACTGACTCTCTGACAGTGTAGCACTCCCTCAGTACTGACTCTCTGACAGTGAAGCACTCCCTCAGTACTCACCCTCTGACAGTGCAGCACTCCCTGAGTACTCACCCTCTGACAGTGCAGCACTCCCTCATTTCTGACCCTTTGACAGTGCAGCACTCCCTCAGTACTGACCCTCTGGCAGTGAAGCACTCCCTCAGTACTGACAATCTGACAGTGCAGCACACCCTCATTTCTGACCCTCTGACAGGGCAGCATTCCCTCAGCACTGACCCTCCAACAGTGCAGCACTCCTTCAATACTGACCCTCTGACAGACAGCAAACCCTCAGTGCTGACCCTCTGACTGTGCAATACTCCTTCAGCACTGACCCTCTGACAGTGCAGCACTCCCTCAATACTGCCCCTCTGACAGTGCAGCGCCCCCTCAGTACTGACCCTCTGATAGTGCAGCGCCCCCTCAGTACTGACCCGCTGGCAGTGCAGCACTCCCTCAGTACTGACCCTCTGACAGTGCAGCACTCCCTCAGTACTGACCCTCTGGCAGTGCAGCACTCCCTCAGTTCTGACCCTCGGACAGTGCAGCGCTACCTCAGGACTGACCCTCTGACAGAGCAGCACTTCCTCAGCACTGACCATCTGACAGAGCAGCACTCCCTCAGCACTGACCCTCCAACAATGCAGCACTCCTTCAATACTGACCCTCTGACAGAGCAGCACTCCCTCAGAACTGACCCTCTGACAGTGCAGCGCTCACTCAGTACTGACCCTCTGACAGTGCAGCACTCTCTCAGTTCTGACCTTCTGACAGTGCAGCACTCCCTCAGTACTGACCCACTGACAGTGCAGCACTCTCTCAGTACTGCCTCTCTGACAGGACGGCACTCTCTCAGTTCTAACCCTCTGACAGTGCAGCACTCCCTCAGTACTGATCCTCTGACAGTGCAGCACTCCCTCAGTACTGACCCTCTGACAGTGCAGCACTCCCTCATTACTGACCCTCTGACAGTGCAGGACTCCCTCAGTACTGACCCTCTGACAGTGCAGCACTCCCTCAGTACTGACGCTCTGACAGTGCAGCACTCCCTCAGTACTGACGCTCTGACAGTGTAGCACTCCCTCAGTACTGACCCTCTGACGATGCAGCACTCCCTCAGAACTTGCACTCTGACAGTGCAATACTCCCTCAATATAGACACTCTGACAGTGCAGCACTCCCTTAGTACTGCCCCTCAGAGAGCGCAAGACTCCCTCAGTACTGCCCCTCTGACAGTGCAGCACTCCCTCAGTATTGACCCTCTGACAGTGCAGCACTCCCCCAGTACTGCCCCTCCGATGGTGTCACACTCCCACAGTATGGACCCTCTGACAATGCGGCACCCTCTCCATACTGACTCTCTGTCAGTGCTGCAGTTCCTCAGTACTGACCCTCTGACAGTGTAGCACTCCCTCAGTACTGACTCTCTGACAGTGTAGCACTCCCTCAGTACTGACCCTCTGACAGTGCAACACTCCCTCAGTACTGACTCTCTGACAGTGTACCACTCCCTCAGTACTGACTCTCTGACAGTGTAGCACTCCCTCAGTACTGACTCTCTGACAGTGTAGCACTCCCTCAGTACTGACTCTCTGACAGTTGAGCACTCCCTCAGTACTGACCTCCTGACGGTGCAGCACTCCCTCAATACTGACCCTCTGTCAGCACTGCACTCCCTCATTACTGACCCTCTGACAGTGCGGCACTCCCTCAGTACTGACCCTCTGACAGTGCAGCATTCCCTCAGTACTGCCCCTCCGACAGTGTCACATTCCCACAATACTGGCACTCTGACAATGTGGCACCCTCTCCATACCCACCCTCTGACAGTGCAGCACTCCGTCAGTACTGACTCTCTGACAGTGTAGCACTCCCTCAGTACTCACCCTCTGACAGTGCAGCACTCCTTCAATACTGACCCTCTGACAGACAGCAAACCCTCAGTGCTGACCCTCTGACTGTGCAATACTCCTTCAGCACTGACCCTCTGACAGTGCAGCACTCCCTCAATACTGTCCCTCTGACAGTGCAGCGCCCCCTCAGTATTGACCCTCTGACAGTGCAGCGCCCCCTCAGTACTGACCCGCTGGCAGTGCAGCACTCCCTCAGTACTGACCCTCTGACAGTGCAGCACTCCCTCAGTACTGACCCTCTGACAGTGCAGCACTCCCTCAGCACTGACCCTCGGACAGTGCAGCGCTACCTCAGGACTGACCCTCTGACAGAGCAGCACTTCCTCAGCACTGACCATCTGACAGAGCAGCACTCCCTCAGCACTGACCCTCCAACAATGCAGCACTCCTTCAATACTGACCCTCTGACAGAGCAGCACTCCCTCAGAACTGACCCTCTGACAGTGCAGCGCTCCCTCAGTACTGACCCTCTGACAGTGCAGCACTCTCTCAGTTCTGACCTTCTGACAGTGCAGCACTCCCTCAGTACTGACCCTCTGACAGTGCAGCACTCTCTCAGTACTGCCTCTCTGACAGGACGGCACTCTCTCAGTTCTAACCCTCTGACAGTGCAGCACTCCCTCAGTACTGATCCTCTGACAGTGCAGCACTCCCTCAGTACTGACCCTCTGACAGTGCAGCACTCCCTCATTACTGACCCTCTGACAGTGCAGGTCTCCCTCAGTACTGACCCTCTGACAGTGCAGCACTCCCTCAGTACTGACGCTCTGACAGTGCAGCACTCCCTCAGTACTGACGCTCTGACAGTGTAGCACTCCCTCAGTACTGACCCTCTGACGATGCAGCACTCCCTCAGAACTTGCCCTCTGACAGTGCAATACTCCCTCAATATAGACCCTCTGACAGTGCAGCACTCCCTTAGTACTGCCCCTCAGAGAGCGCAACACTCCCTCAGTACTGCCCCTCTGGCAGTGCAGCACTCCCTCAGTCCTGACCCTCTGACAGTGCAGCACTCCCTCAGTACTGACCCTCTGACAGTGCAGCACTCCCTCAGTACTGACCCTCTGACAGTGCAGCACTCCCTCAGTCCTGACCCTCTGACAGTGCAGCACTCCCTCAGTACTGACCCTCTGGCAGTGCAGCACTCCCTCAGTATTGACCCTCTGACAGTGCAGCACTCCCCCAGTACTGCCCCTCCGATGGTGTCACACTCCCACAGTATGGACCCTCTGACAATGCGGCACCCTCTCCATACTGACTCTCTGTCAGTGCTGCAGTTCCTCAGTACTGACCCTCTGACAGTGCAGCACTCCCTCAGTACTGACTCTCTGACAGTGTAGCACTCCCTCAGTACTGACTCTCTGACAGTGTAGCACTCCTTCAGTACTGACCCTCTGACTGTGCAGCACTCCCTCAGTACTGACCCTCTGACAGTGCAGCACTCCCTCAGTACTGACTCTCTGACAGTGTAGCACTCCCTCAGTACTGACCCTCTGACTGTGCAGCACTCCCTCAGTACTGACCTCCTGACGGTGCAGCACTCCCTCAGTACTGACCTCCTGACGGTGCAGCACTCCCTCAGTACTGACCCTCTGACAGTGCAGCACTCCCACAGTACTGACCCTCTGACAGTGCAGCATTCCCTCAGTACTGCCCCTCCGACAGTGTCACATTCCCACAATACTGGCACTCTGACAATGTGGCACCCTCTCCATACCGACCCTCTGACAGTGCAGCACTCCGTCAGTATTAACCCTTTGTCGGTGCAGCATTCCCTCAGTACTCACCCTCTGACAGTGCAGCACTCCCTCAGTACTCATCCTCTGACAGTGCAGCACTCCCTCATTTCTGACCCTTTGACAGTGCAGCACTCCCTCAGTACTGACCCTCTGGCAGTGAAGCACTCCCTCAGTACTGACAATCTGAGAGTGCAGCACTCCCTCATTTCTGACCCTCTGACAGTGCAGCATTCCCTCAGCACTGACCCTCCAACAGTGCAGCACTCCTTCAATACTGACCCTCTGACAGACAGCAAACCCTCAGTGCTGACCCTCTGACTGTGCAATACTCCTTCAGCACTGACCCTCTGACAGTGCAGCACTCCCTCAATACTGTCCCTCTGACAGTGCAGCGCCCCCTCAGTATTGACCCTCTGACAGTGCAGCGCCCCCTCAGTACTGACCCGCTGGCAGTGCAGCACTCCCTCAGTACTGACCCTCTGACAGTGCAGCACTCCCTCAGTACTGACCCTCTGACAGTGCAGCACTCCCTCAGTTCTGACCCTCGGACAGTGCAGCGCTACCTCAGGACTGACCCTCTGACAGAGCAGCACTTCCTCAGCACTGACCATCTGACAGAGCAGCACTCCCTCAGCATTGACCCTCCAACAATGCAGCACTCCTTCAATACTGACCCTCTGACAGAGCAGCACTCCCTCAGAACTGACCCTCTGACAGTGCAGCGCTCCCTCAGTACTGACCCTCTGACAGTGCAGCACTCTCTCAGTTCTGACCTTCTGACAGTGCAGCACTCCCTCAGTACTGACCCTCTGACAGTGCAGCACTCTCTCAGTACTGCCTCTCTGACAGGACGGCACTCTCTCAGTTCTAACCCTCTGACAGTGCAGCACTCCCTCAGTACTGATCCTCTGACAGTGCAGCACTCCCTCAGTACTGACCCTCTGACAGTGCAGCACTCCCTCATTACTGACCCTCTGACAGTGCAGGTCTCCCTCAGTACTGACCCTCTGACAGTGCAGCACTCCCTCAGTACTGACGCTCTGACAGTGCAGCACTCCCTCAGTACTGACGCTCTGACAGTGTAGCACTCCCTCAGTACTGACCCTCTGACGATGCAGCACTCCCTCAGAACTTGCCCTCTGACAGTGCAATACTCCCTCAATATAGACCCTCTGACAGTGCAGCACTCCCTTAGTACTGCCCCTCAGAGAGCGCAACACTCCCTCAGTACTGCCCCTCTGGCAGTGCAGCACTCCCTCAGTCCTGACCCTCTGACAGTGCAGCACTCCCTCAGTACTGACCCTCTGACAGTGCAGCACTCCCTCAGTACTGACCCTCTGACAGTGCAGCACTCCCTCAGTCCTGACCCTCTGACAGTGCAGCACTCCCTCAGTACTGACCCTCTGGCAGTGCAGCACTCCCTCAGTATTGACCCTCTGACAGTGCAGCACTCCCCCAGTACTGCCCCTCCGATGGTGTCACACTCCCACAGTATGGACCCTCTGACAATGCGGCACCCTCTCCATACTGACTCTCTGTCAGTGCTGCAGTTCCTCAGTACTGACCCTCTGACAGTGCAGCACTCCCTCAGTACTGACTCTCTGACAGTGTAGCACTCCCTCAGTACTGACTCTCTGACAGTGTAGCACTCCTTCAGTACTGACCCTCTGACTGTGCAGCACTCCCTCAGTACTGACCCTCTGACAGTGCAGCACTCCCTCAGTACTGACTCTCTGACAGTGTAGCACTCCCTCAGTACTGACCCTCTGACTGTGCAGCACTCCCTCAGTACTGACCTCCTGACGGTGCAGCACTCCCTCAGTACTGACCTCCTGACGGTGCAGCACTCCCTCAGTACTGACCCTCTGACAGTGCAGCACTCCCACAGTACTGACCCTCTGACAGTGCAGCATTCCCTCAGTACTGCCCCTCCGACAGTGTCACATTCCCACAATACTGGCACTCTGACAATGTGGCACCCTCTCCATACCGACCCTCTGACAGTGCAGCACTCCGTCAGTATTGACCCTTTGTCGGTGCAGCACTCCCTCAGTACTCACCCTCTGACAGTGCAGCACTCCCTCAGTACTCATCCTCTGACAGTGCAGCACTCCCTCATTTCTGACCCTTTGACAGTGCAGCACTCCCTCAGTACTGACCCTCTGGCAGTGAAGCACTCCCTCAGTACTGACAATCTGACAGTGCAGCACTCCCTCATTTCTGACCCTCTGACAGTGCAGCATTCCCTCAGCACTGACCCTCCAACAGTGCAGCACTCCTTCAATACTGACCCTCTGACAGACAGCAAACCCTCAGTGCTGACCCTCTGACTATGCAATACTCCTTCAGCACTGACCCTCTGACAATGCAGCACTCCCTCAATACTGCCCCTCTGACAGTGCAGCGCCCCCTCAGTACTGACCCGCTGGCAGTGCAGCACTCCCTCAGTACTGACCCTCTGACAGTGCAGCACTCCCTCAGTACTGACCCTCTGTCAGTGCAGCAGTACTGACCCTCTGCCAGTGCAGCACACCCTCAGTACTGACCCTCTGGCAGTGCAGCACTCCCTCAGTTCTGACCCTCGGACAGTGCAGCGCTACCTCAGGACTGACCCTCTGACAGAGCAGCACTTCCTCAGCACTGTCCATCTGACAGAGCAGCACTTCCTCAGCACTGACCCTCCAACAATGCAGCACTCCTTCAATACTGACTCTCTGACAGAGCAGCACTCCCTCAGAACTGACCCTCTGACAGTGCAGCACTCTCTCAGTTCTGACCTTCTGACAGTGCAGCACTCCCTCAGTACTGACCCTCTGACAGTGCAGCACTCTCTCAGTACTGCCTCTCTGACAGGACGGCACTTTCTCAGCTCTAACCCTCTGACAGTGGGGCACTCTCTCAGTTCTAACCCTCTGACAGTGCAGCACTCTCTCAGTTCTAACCCTCTGACAGTGCAGCATTCCCTCAGTACTGACCCTCTGACAGTGCAGCACTCCCTCTGTACTGATCCTCTGACAGTGCAGCACTCCCTCAGTACTGACCCTCTGACAGTGCAGCACTCCCTCATTACTGACCCTCTGACAGCGCAGCACTCCCTCAGTACTGACGCTCTGACAGTGTAGCACTCCCTCAGTACTGACCCTCTGACAGTGCAGCACTCCCTCAGAACTTGCCCTCTGACAGTGCAGCACTCTCCCAGTACTGCCCCTCCGATGGTGTCACACTCCCACAGTATGGACCCTCTGACAAAACGGCACCCTCTCCATACTGACTCTCTGTCAGTGCTGCAGTTCCTCAGTACTGACCCTCTGACAGTGTAGCACTCCCTCAGTACTGACTCTCTGACAGTGTAGCACTCCCTCAGTACTGACCCTCTGACAGTGCAACACTCCCTCAGTACTGACCCTCTGACAGTGCAGCACTCCCTCAGTACTGACCTCCTGACGGTGCAGCACTCCCTCAATATTGACCCTCTGACAGTGCAGCACTCCCTCAATACTGACCCTCTGACAGTGCAGCCCTCCCTCAGTACTGACCCTCTGACAGTGCAGGACTCCCTCAATTCTGACGCTCTGACAGTGCAGCACTCCCTCAATACTGACCCTCTGACAGTGCAGGACTCCCTCAGTTCTGACGCTCTGACAGTGCAGCACTCCCTCAATACTGACCCTCTGACAGTGCAGGACTCCCTCAGTTCTGACGCTCTGACAGTGCAGCACTCCTTAAATACTGACCCTCTGATAATGCAGGACTCCCTCAGTTCTGACGCTCTGACAGTGCAGCACTCCCTCAGTACTGATCCTCTGACACTGCAGCACTCCCTCAGTACTGACCCTCTGACCAGCTACCAATCCAAAAAGGGAATGTCGTGAAAGGGGTTTAAATATCTCAGCCATGCCCGGCCCACAGATTTTAGTTCCAGGCTAGGGTCCAAGAGCAGGAATTACAGGATTAATGAAACATGCAGTGGAGGAGAGTGCCATTCAGCCCATCATTTGTATGCCAGCTCTTTGAAAGAGTCCCACCGCCCTGCTCTTTCCCCATAGCCTTGCAATCATATCCTCTTTATGTCGATATCAAATTTGTTTCTGAAGGTTACTATTGGATCTGTATCCACCATTCTATTAAACCATTCATTTCAAATCCTTATTTCACCTCTCGTTCTTTTGCCAATTATCTTAAACCTCTCTCCTCTGGATCCTGACATAAAAGGAAAATACTGCGGATGCTGAAAATCTTCAAGTAAAAACAAAAAATGCTGGAAAATTGCAGCCGGTCTGGCAGCATCTGTGGAGGGAGAAACAGCTAATGTTTCGGGTTCAATATAAATCTTCAGAACTAACCCTGGTCCCTGACCATCCTGCCACTGGAAACAGTTTCTCCCTCTCTACCCTTATCAATTACCCTCATGATTCTGGACACCTCCATTAAACATCTTCCTAACCTGCAACCTTGGCCCATCCCCACTGTCCCTAATCCCTGTCCCGGCCATTGGTCCTGAGGCTAACAGCCCTGCTGCCAAAAAAAATGCTTAACTGAACCTCATCAGAATGATCTCTCTCTCTCTCTCTCTCTCCGCACCCCCCCCTCCCCCCACCCCCACCCCACACACCTTAAACCAGCTTATATTTCAACTCTTTCTTGGACTCGAACTCAAGTTCTGTCGAAGGGTCAAGAGGACTCGAAACGTCCACTCTTTTCTTCTCCGCCGATGCTGCCAGACCTGCTGAGTTTTTCCAGGTAATTCTGTTGTTGTTTTGGATTTCCAGCGTCCGCAGTTTTTTTGTTTTTATCTCATCAGAATTCACTCGATGTGATATTTAAACAGCGGCAACGCAATCATCTTGTTGCCAACGTTTATCCAGTCGCCAACTCAGAAATTCGAGTCCAAGATCTGCAGAGGTTGGTGGTGCTGAGGTAGGTACAGGATCAGGGACAAGAAGGTCCGTCAGTGAAGAGCTGCAACTGCAGCCGCCTCCAGCAGGTGGGGCCAGACCTCCACTGACAACCCAGCCAACTCCACAACTTTCGATCTGTTCACAAGCCCAAGGCGAGGGAGCCTAGGTTCGCAGGGCAGGACAGGACAGGACAGGACAGGATGGACCGAGCAGCGGCGAGACGGGCTGAGTCAAGGCACAAGCCTCGGAGCAGCGTCGCTAAGCACCAACCACCATCTCGCGAGCTTTCTGCGGTGAGTATTTTAACAGGTGAGCTACCTGCTTCACAGAGTCCGCCTGTGTTAAAACAAGCTGCTGGGGAAAGGCACCAATTCGGTCCCCACCTGCAAAATGCCGTTTCGCGGCAACTGGATCTGAGGTTGGATTTTAATGAGCTTCTGAAAAGAGGAGAGAGAGAGAGAGAGAGAGAGAGAGTGGTGGGGGAGGGGGGGGTAGAGGTTTAGGGAGGGAACTCCAGGGCCAAAGTCCTGGGCAGCTGAAGGGACGGCCACGAGCGGTGGAGGGATTAAATTCGGGGACGCTCGAGCGGTTCAGAGGTCGGAAGGGTGGAAGTTGCCCGCTGTGGCTGCTTCATTTCAGCCCCTCGCTGTTTAAATATCACACCGAGTGAATTCTGATGAGGTTCAGTTAAGGATTTATTTTTTTGGCAGCAGGGCTGTTAGCCTCAGGACCAATGGCTGGGGTTTGGCCGGGACAGGGGTTAGGGACAGTGGGGATGGGCCAGGGTTCCAGGTTAAGAAGATGTTTAAGGGAGGGTGTTCAGAATTATGAGGGTAATGGATAAGAGGAGAGAGGGAGAAGCTGTTTCCAGTGGCAGGATGGTCAGTAACCAGGATTAGTTTTGAAGACTGATAACGAACTCAAAACATTAACTCTGTTCCTCCCTATACTGGGGGATCTAGAACTAGGGGCACAGTTTAAAAATAAGGGGTCTCCTGTTAAGACAGAGACGAGGAGGAATTTCTTCTCCCCGAGGGTCATTAGTCTTCGGGATTCTCTTACCCAGAGAGCAGTGGAGACAGGGTCACTGAATATAGTCAAGGCTGAAATAAGACAGGTTTTTGATCGACAAGGGGGTCAAGCGTTATAGGGGTACAGGCAGGAAAGTGGAGTTGAGATACGGTCAGATCAGCCAAGATCTTACTGAATGGTGGGGCAGGCTCGAGGGGGTCGAATAGTCTATCCCTGCTCCTAATTCGTATGATCTTCTGATCTTATTGTGATGCTCGGTTAGGTGTGGCCTTACCTTATACTCCTGGAGATCACCATTCAGAGAGTCTTCAGGGGGTGGTTGCCAAGCAACCACGATGCCGGTGCCATTTGCATCATTCAGCGTTACTGTGACACTTTGTGGGGGAGCACTGGGAGCTGTTCAATCAGGGGATAAAAAGAAACCCAGTGTCAGCGTTCAGAAACAACGTGCAGACGTCAAGGCAAATCCCTGGCTTTGTTATCTGCCGTGCATTGTACAATTAAGCTCCCTTTTACAAACCTAATTTTAGCCCTCATTTTAAAACACTTTTTAACTCCCGCGCACACTCTCCACTGACTCCCTGCTGGAGTAGGTACGCGGCCATCTGATGAGAATGGGATTGAGTAAAGTTAGTAACAGGAACAGGAGGAGGAGGCCACTCAGCCCTTCGACCATTCAATCATATCAAGGCTGATCTGGACCTTAGCTCCATCCACCTGATTCGGTCCCGCAATTCTTTATGCCCTCAACAAGCAAAAATCTATCAACCCCAGCTTCGAAATTTTCATTGTCCACCACCCCACTCAACCCCAAAATCTTTTTGAGGGGAGAGAGTTCCGGATTTCCAAGGCCCTGAGTGTGATGAACTGCTTCCTGACATCACCCCGAATGGCTTGGTTCTGGCTTTAAGGTTAAGATTCCCTCTTGTTCTGGGCTCCCCTCTCACCAGAGGGAATAATTTCTCTCGAGCAATCTTACATAATTGTTTAATCACCTTAAACACCTTAATTGGATTGCACCTCAATCTTCTAGACTCAAGGGAACACAAGCCTCATCTTATGCAGCTTTTCCACATAATTTAACCCATCGCGTCCTGGTATAATGCTGCTACAAGTGAGTTCATATCAACCTTCCCTAGGTGTGGTGCCCAGAATTAGGGTAAAGTGTTGGAGCGGTGGGGGTGGGGGTGGGGGGTTCTGGTCTCTACTCACCTGCCACAGAATGGGGTTTAGAGCTTTACCTCTCCAGACCACAGAGCTGCTCAGCTGCCTCCCACTGAGCTAAAGGCTCCACCATGTAAAACCCAAAAGGGAATTCAACGAATAGAACAGCAAAAACGAACACAATGGGGTAAAAGCACTGGTTGAGGTCACTGGGCAAAGTCACAAAAGATAAAAGGTTTGCCAGTCTGCACATGTTACCTTCTTCCAGGGTCTTGGCGTATTTCACATCACTGTCCGCACCCTGGAACTCATTGAAGAATGGCCTCACTTTGATGTCATAACCCATGCCTTTCCGTAGCTTAGGAACCACGGCACTGCGATCCGTGGCTGACCTCACCTCAAAGACTGACCAGTCCAAGTCAGGCCGGCTGTCCAACAGTGACGGCCTGTACAGGATCCTGTATCCTTGGATATACTGTGATTGCTGATCCACCTGAGAAGCAGAGATAGGGGCAAACACTCAGGGTGGGCAGTGAGGGAGAGCAGACACCCGGTGAATCACAGAGCATACTGTCACTGGGCTAGGTGGGTGGGATGTTTTTTCTGGGGGAGGGACATCAGACTGGGAGAGTGGGATATCAGACTGGGAGAGTGGGATATCAGACAGGGTATCAGACTGGGAGAGTGGGATATCAGACTGGGAGAGTGGGATATCAGACTGGGAGAGTGGGATATCAGACTGGGTATCAGACTGGGAGAGTGGGATATCAGACTGGGAGAGTGGGATATCAGACTGGATATCAGACTGGGAGAGTGGGATATCAGACTGGGAGAGTGGGATATCAGACTGGGAGAGTGGGATATCAGACTGGGAAAATGGGATATCAGACTGGGACAGTGGGATATCAGACTGGGACAGTGGGATATCAGACTGGGTATCAGACTGGGAGAGTGGGATATCAGACTGGGAGAGTGGGATATCAGACTGGGAGAGTGGGATATCAGACTGGGAGAGTGGGATATCAGACTGTATATCAGACTGGGAGAGCGGGATATCAGACTAGGAGAGTGGGATATCAGACTGGGAGAGTGGGATATCAGACTGGGAGAGTGGGATATCAGACTGGGAGAGTGGGATATCAGACTGGGAGAGTGGGATATCAGACTGGATATCAGACTGGGAGAGTGGGATATCAGACTGGGTATCAGACTGGGAGAGTGGGATATCAGACTGGGACAGTGGGATATCAGACTGGATATCAGACTGGGAGAGTGGGATATCAGACTGGGACAGTGGGATATCAGACTGGGTATCAGACTGGGAGAGTGGGATATCAGAAAGGGTATCAGACTGGGAGAGTGGGATATCAGACTGGGACAGTGGGATATCAGACTGGGAGAGTGGGATATCAGACTGGGACAGTGGGATATCAGACTGGGTATCAGACTGGGAGAGTGGGATATCAGACTGGGACAGTGGGATATCAGACTGGGTATCAGACTGGGAGAGTGGGATATCAGACTGGGAGAGTGGGATATCAGACTGGGAGAGTGGGATATCAGACTGGGAGAGTGGGATATCAGACTGAGAGAGTGGGATATAAGACTGGGAGAGTGGGATATCAGACTGGGAGAGTGGGATATCAGACTGGGAGAGTGGGATATCAAAAAGGGAGAGTGGGATATCAGACTGAGAGAGTGGGATATCAGACTGGGAGAGTGGGATATCAGACTGGGAGAGTGGGATATCAGACTGGATATCAGACTGGGAGAGTGGGATATCAGACTGGGAGAGTGGGATATCAGACTGGGAGAGTGGGATATCAGACTGGGAGAGTGGGATATCAGGCTGAGAGAGTGGGATATCAGACTGGGAGAGTGGGATATCAGACTGGGTATCAGACTGGGAGAGTGGGAAATCAGACTGGGTATCAGACTGGGAGAGTGGGATATCAGACTGGGTATCAGACTGGGAGAGTGGGATATCAGACCGGGAGAATAGGATATCAGACAGGGTATCAGACTGGGAGAGTGGGATATCAGACTGGGTATCAGACTGGGAGAGTGGGATATCAGACTGGGTATCAGACTGGGAGAGTGGGATATCAGACTGGGAGAGTGGGATATCAGACTGGGTATCAGACTGGGAGAGTGGGATATCAGACTGGGAGAGTGGGATATCAGACTGGGAGAGTGGGATATCAGACTGGGAGAGTGGGATATCAGACTGGGAGAGTGGGATATCAGACTGGGAAAATGGGATATCAGACTGGGACAGTGGGATATCAGACTGGGACAGTGGGATATCAGACTGGGTATCAGACTGGGAGAGTGGGATATCAGACTGGGAGAGTGGGATATCAGACTGGGAGAGTGGGATATCAGTCTGGGAGAGTGGGATATCAGACTGGGAGAGTGGGATATCTGACTGGATATCAGACTGGGAGAGTGGGATATCAGACTGGGAGAGTGGGATATCAGACTGGGAGAGTGGGATATCAGACTGGGAGAGTGGGATATCAGACTGGATATCAGACTGGGAGAGTGGGATATCAGACTGGGAGAGTGGGATATCAGACTGGATATCAGACTGGGAGAGTTGGAAATCAGACTGGGAGAGTGGGATATCAGACTGGATATCAGACTGGGAGAGTGGGATATCAGACTGGGTATCAGACTGGGAGAGTGGGATATCAGACTGGGACAGTGGGATATCAGACTGGATATCAGACTGGGAGAGTGGGATATCAGACTGGGACAGTGGGATATCAGACTGGGTAACAGACTGGGAGAGTGGGATATCAGACTGGGTATCAGACTGGGAGAGTGGGATATCAGACTGGGACAGTGGGATATCAGACTGGGAGAGTGGGATATCAGACTGGGACAGTGGGATATCAGACTGGGTATCAGACTGGGAGAGTGGGATATCAGACTGGGACAGTGGGATATCAGACTGGGTATCAGACTGGGAGAGTGGGATATCAGACTGGGAGAGTGGGATATCAGACTGGGAGAGTGGGATATCAGACTGGGTATCAGACTGGGAGAGTGGGATATCAGACTGGGTATCAGACTGGGAGAGTGGGATATCAGACTGGGAGAGTGGGATATCAGACTGGATATCAGACTGGGAGAGTGGGATATCAGACTGGGAGAGTGGGATATCAGACTGGGAGAGTAGGATATCAGACTGGGAGAGTGGGATATCAGACTGGGAGAGTGGGATATCAGACTGGGAGAGTGGGATATCAGAACGAGAGAGTGGGATATCAGACTGGGAGAGTGGGATATCAGACTGGGAGAGTGGGATATCAGAATGGGAGAGTGGGATATCAGACTGGATATCAGACTGGGAGAGTGGGATATCAGACTGGGTATCAGACTGGGAGAGTGGGATATCAGATTGGGAGAGTGGGATATCAGACGGGATATCAGATTGGGAGAGTGGGATATCAGACCAGGAGAATAGGATATCAGACTGGGTATCAGACTGGGAGAATGGGATATCAGAATGGGAGAGTAGGATATCAGACTGGGTATCAGACTGGGAGAGTGGGATATCAGACTGGGAGAGTAGGATATCAGACAGGGTATCAGACTGGGAGAGTGGGATATCAGACTGGGTATCAGACTGGGAGAGTGGGATATCAGACTGGGAGAGTGGGATATCAGACTGGATATCAGACTGGGAGAGTGGGATATCAGACTGGGAGAGTGGGATATCAGACTGGGAGAGTGGGATATCAGACTGGGAAAATGGGATATCAGACTGGGACAGTGGGATATCAGACTGGGACAGTGGGATATCAGACTGGGTATCAGACTGGGAGAGTGGGATATCAGACTGGGAGAGTGGGATATCAGACTGGGAGAGTGGGATATCAGACTGGGAGAGTGGGATATCAGACTGTATATCAGACTGGGAGAGCGGGATATCAGACTAGGAGAGTGGGATATCAGACTGGGAGAGTGGGATATCAGACTGGGAGAGTGGGATATCAGACTGGGAGAGTGGGATATCAGACTGGATATCAGACTGGGAGAGTGGGATATCAGACTGGGTATCAGACTGGGAGAGTGGGATATCAGACTGGGACAGTGGGATATCAGACTGGATATCAGACTGGGAGAGTGGGATATCAGACTGGGACAGTGGGATATCAGACTGGGTATCAGACTGGGAGAGTGGGATATCAGAAAGGGTATCAGACTGGGAGAGTGGGATATCAGACTGGGACAGTGGGATATCAGACTGGGAGAGTGGGATATCAGACTGGGACAGTGGGATATCAGACTGGGTATCAGACTGGGAGAGTGGGATATCAGACTGGGACAGTGGGATATCAGACTGGGTATCAGACTGGGAGAGTGGGATATCAGACTGGGAGAGTGGGATATCAGACTGGGAGAGTGGGATATCAGACTGGGAGAGTGGGATATCAGACTGAGAGAGTGGGATATAAGACTGGGAGAGTGGGATATCAGACTGGGAGAGTGGGATATCAGACTGGGAGAGTGGGATATCAAAAAGGGAGAGTGGGATATCAGACTGAGAGAGTGGGATATCAGACTGGGAGAGTGGGATATCAGACTGGGAGAGTGGGATATCAGACTGGATATCAGACTGGGAGAGTGGGATATCAGACTGGGAGAGTGGGATATCAGACTGGGAGAGTGGGATATCAGACTGGGAGAGTGGGATATCAGGCTGAGAGAGTGGGATATCAGACTGGGAGAGTGGGATATCAGACTGGGTATCAGACTGGGAGAGTGGGAAATCAGACTGGGTATCAGACTGGGAGAGTGGGATATCAGACTGGGTATCAGACTGGGAGAGTGGGATATCAGACTGGGTATCAGACTGGGAGAGTGGGAAATCAGACTGGGTATCAGACTGGGAGAGTGGGATATCAGACTGGGTATCAGACTGGGAGAGTGGGATATCAGACCGGGAGAATAGGATATCAGACAGGGTATCAGACTGGGAGAGTGGGATATCAGACTGGGTATCAGACTGGGAGAGTGGGATATCAGACTGGGTATCAGACTGGGAGAGTGGGATATCAGACTGGGAGAGTGGGATATCAGACTGGGTATCAGACTGGGAGAGTGGGATATCAGACTGGGAGAGTGGGATATCAGACTGGGAGAGTGGGATATCAGACTGGGAGAGTGGGATATCAGACTGGGAAAATGGGATATCAGACTGGGACAGTGGGATATCAGACTGGGACAGTGGGATATCAGACTGGGTATCAGACTGGAGAGTGGGATATCAGACTGGGAGAGTGGGATATCAGACTGGGAGAGTGGGATATCAGACTGGGAGAGTGGGATATCAGACTGGGAGAGTGGGATATCTGACTGGATATCAGACTGGGAGAGTGGGATATCAGACTGGGAGAGTGGGATATCAGACTGGGAGAGTGGGATATCAGACTGGATATCAGACTGGGAGAGTGGGATATCAGACTGGGAGAGTGGGATATCAGACTGGATATCAGACTGGAAGAGTTGGAAATCAGACTGGGAGAGTGGGATATCAGACTGGATATCAGACTGGGAGAGTGGGATATCAGACTGGGTATCAGACTGGGAGAGTGGGATATCAGACTGGGACAGTGGGATATCAGACTGGATATCAGACTGGGAGAGTGGGATATCAGACTGGGACAGTGGGATATCAGACTGGGTAACAGACTGGGAGAGTGGGATATCAGACTGGGTATCAGACTGGGAGAGTGGGATATCAGACTGGGACAGTGGGATATCAGACTGGGAGAGTGGGATATCAGACTGGGACAGTGGGATATCAGACTGGGTATCAGACTGGGAGAGTGGGATATCAGACTGGGACAGTGGGATATCAGACTGGGTATCAGACTGGGAGAGTGGGATATCAGACTGGGAGAGTGGGATATCAGACTGGGAGAGTGGGATATCAGACTGGATATCAGACTGGGAGAGTGGGATATCAGACTGGGAGAGTGGGATATCAGACTGGGAGAGTGGGATATCAGACTGGGAGAGTGGGATATCAGGCTGAGAGAGTGGGATATCAGACTGGGAGAGTGGGATATCAGACTGGGTATCAGACTGGGAGAGTGGGAAATCAGACTGGGTATCAGACTGGGAGAGTGGGAAATCAGACTGGGTATCAGACTGGGAGAGTGGGATATCAGACTGGGTATCAGACTGGGAGAGTGGGATATCAGACTGGGTATCAGACTGGGAGAGTGGGAAATCAGACTGGGTATCAGACTGGGAGAGTGGGATATCAGACTGGGTATCAGACTGGGAGAGTGGGATATCAGACCGGGAGAATAGGATATCAGACAGGGTATCAGACTGGGAGAGTGGGATATCAGACTGGGTATCAGACTGGGAGAGTGGGATATCAGACTGGGAGAGTGGGATATCAGACTGGATATCAGACTGGGAGAGTGGGATATCAGACTGGGTATCAGACTGGGAGAGTGGGATATCAGACTGGGAGAGTGGGATATCAGACTGGGAGAGTGGGATATCAGACTGGGAGAGTGGGATATCAGACTGGGAGAGTGGGATATCAGACTGGGAAAATGGGATATCAGACTGGGACAGTGGGATATCAGACTGGGACAGTGGGATATCAGACTGGGTATCAGACTGGGAGAGTGGGATATCAGACTGGGAGAGTGGGATATCAGACTGGGAGAGTGGGATATCAGTCTGGGAGAGTGGGATATCAGACTGGGAGAGTGGGATATCTGACTGGATATCAGACTGGGAGAGTGGGATATCAGACTGGGAGAGTGGGATATCAGACTGGGAGAGTGGGATATCAGACTGGGAGAGTGGGATATCAGACTGGATATCAGACTGGGAGAGTGGGATATCAGACTGGGAGAGTGGGATATCAGACTGGATATCAGACTGGGAGAGTTGGAAATCAGACTGGGAGAGTGGGATATCAGACTGGATATCAGACTGGGAGAGTGGGATATCAGACTGGGTATCAGACTGGGAGAGTGGGTTATCAGACTGGGACAGTGGGATATCAGACTGGATATCAGACTGGGAGAGTGGGATATCAGACTGGGACAGTGGGATATCAGACTGGGTAACAGACTGGGAGAGTGGGATATCAGACTGGGTATCAGACTGGGAGAGTGGGATATCAGACTGGGACAGTGGGATATCAGACTGGGAGAGTGGGATATCAGACTGGGACAGTGGGATATCAGACTGGGTATCAGACTGGGAGAGTGGGATATCAGACTGGGACAGTGGGATATCAGACTGGGTATCAGACTGGGAGAGTGGGATATCAGACTGGGAGAGTGGGATATCAGACTGGGAGAGTGGGATATCAGACTGGGTATCAGACTGGGAGAGTGGGATATCAGACTGGGTATCAGACTGGGAGAGTGGGATATCAGACTGGGAGAGTGGGATATCAGACTGGATATCAGACTGGGAGAGTGGGATATCAGACTGGGAGAGTGGGATATCAGACTGGGAGAGTAGGATATCAGACTGGGAGAGTGGGATATCAGACTGGGAGAGTGGGATATCAGACTGGGAGAGTGGGATATCAGAACGAGAGAGTGGGATATCAGACTGGGAGAGTGGGATATCAGACTGGGAGAGTGGGATATCAGAATGGGAGAGTGGGATATCAGACTGGATATCAGACTGGGAGAGTGGGATATCAGACTGGGTATCAGACTGGGAGAGTGGGATATCAGATTGGGAGAGTGGGATATCAGACGGGATATCAGATTGGGAGAGTGGGATATCAGACCAGGAGAATAGGATATCAGACTGGGTATCAGACTGGGAGAATGGGATATCAGAATGGGAGAGTAGGATATCAGACTGGGTATCAGACTGGGAGAGTGGGATATCAGACTGGGAGAGTAGGATATCAGACAGGGTATCAGACTGGGAGAGTGGGATATCAGACTGGGTATCAGACTGGGAGAGTGGGATATCAGACTGGGAGAGTGGGATATCAGACTGGATATCAGACTGGGAGAGTGGGATATCAGACTGGGAGAGTGGGATATCAGACTGGGAGAGTGGGATATCAGACTGGGAAAATGGGATATCAGACTGGGACAGTGGGATATCAGACTGGGACAGTGGGATATCAGACTGGGTATCAGACTGGGAGAGTGGGATATCAGACTGGGAGAGTGGGATATCAGACTGGGAGAGTGGGATATCAGACTGGGAGAGTGGGATATCAGACTGTATATCAGACTGGGAGAGCGGGATATCAGACTAGGAGAGTGGGATATCAGACTGGGAGAGTGGGATATCAGACTGGGAGAGTGGGATATCAGACTGGGAGAGTAGGATATCAGACTGGGAGAGTGGGATATCAGACTGGGAGAGTGGGATATCAGACTGGGAGAGTGGGATATCAGAACGAGAGAGTGGGATATCAGACTGGGAGAGTGGGATATCAGACTGGGAGAGTGGGATATCAGAATGGGAGAGTGGGATATCAGACTGGATATCAGACTGGGAGAGTGGGATATCAGACTGGGTATCAGACTGGGAGAGTGGGATATCAGACTGGGACAGTGGGATATCAGACTGGGTATCAGACTGGGAGAGTGGGATATCAGACTGGGAGAGTGGGATATCAGACTGGGAGAGTGGGATATCAGACTGGGAGAGTGGGATATCAGACTGAGAGAGTGGGATATAAGACTGGGAGAGTGGGATATCAGACTGGGAGAGTGGGATATCAGACTGGGAGAGTGGGATATCAAAAAGGGAGAGTGGGATATCAGACTGAGAGAGTGGGATATCAGACTGGGAGAGTGGGATATCAGACTGGGAGAGTGGGATATCAGACTGGATATCAGACTGGGAGAGTGGGATATCAGACTGGGAGAGTGGGATATCAGACTGGGAGAGTGGGATATCAGACTGGGAGAGTGGGATATCAGGCTGAGAGAGTGGGATATCAGACTGGGAGAGTGGGATATCAGACTGGGTATCAGACTGGGAGAGTGGGAAATCAGACTGGGTATCAGACTGGGAGAGTGGGATATCAGACTGGGTATCAGACTGGGAGAGTGGGATATCAGACTGGGTATCAGACTGGGAGAGTGGGAAATCAGACTGGGTATCAGACTGGGAGAGTGGGATATCAGACTGGGTATCAGACTGGGAGAGTGGGATATCAGACCGGGAGAATAGGATATCAGACAGGGTATCAGACTGGGAGAGTGGGATATCAGACTGGGTATCAGACTGGGAGAGTGGGATATCAGACTGGGTATCAGACTGGGAGAGTGGGATATCAGACTGGGAGAGTGGGATATCAGACTGGGTATCAGACTGGGAGAGTGGGATATCAGACTGGGAGAGTGGGATATCAGACTGGGAGAGTGGGATATCAGACTGGGAGAGTGGGATATCAGACTGGGAAAATGGGATATCAGACTGGGACAGTGGGATATCAGACTGGGACAGTGGGATATCAGACTGGGTATCAGACTGGGAGAGTGGGATATCAGACTGGGAGAGTGGGATATCAGACTGGGAGAGTGGGATATCAGACTGGGAGAGTGGGATATCAGACTGGGAGAGTGGGATATCTGACTGGATATCAGACTGGGAGAGTGGGATATCAGACTGGGAGAGTGGGATATCAGACTGGGAGAGTGGGATATCAGACTGGATATCAGACTGGGAGAGTGGGATATCAGACTGGGAGAGTGGGATATCAGACTGGATATCAGACTGGGAGAGTTGGAAATCAGACTGGGAGAGTGGGATATCAGACTGGATATCAGACTGGGAGAGTGGGATATCAGACTGGGTATCAGACTGGGAGAGTGGGATATCAGACTGGGACAGTGGGATATCAGACTGGATATCAGACTGGGAGAGTGGGATATCAGACTGGGACAGTGGGATATCAGACTGGGTAACAGACTGGGAGAGTGGGATATCAGACTGGGTATCAGACTGGGAGAGTGGGATATCAGACTGGGACAGTGGGATATCAGACTGGGAGAGTGGGATATCAGACTGGGACAGTGGGATATCAGACTGGGTATCAGACTGGGAGAGTGGGATATCAGACTGGGACAGTGGGATATCAGACTGGGTATCAGACTGGGAGAGTGGGATATCAGACTGGGAGAGTGGGATATCAGACTGGGAGAGTGGGATATCAGACTGGATATCAGACTGGGAGAGTGGGATATCAGACTGGGAGAGTGGGATATCAGACTGGGAGAGTGGGATATCAGACTGGGAGAGTGGGATATCAGGCTGAGAGAGTGGGATATCAGACTGGGAGAGTGGGATATCAGACTGGGTATCAGACTGGGAGAGTGGGAAATCAGACTGGGTATCAGACTGGGAGAGTGGGAAATCAGACTGGGTATCAGACTGGGAGAGTGGGATATCAGACTGGGTATCAGACTGGGAGAGTGGGATATCAGACTGGGTATCAGACTGGGAGAGTGGGATATCAGACTGGGTATCAGACTGGGAGAGTGGGATATCAGACCGGGAGAATAGGATATCAGACAGGGTATCAGACTGGGAGAGTGGGATATCAGACTGGGTATCAGACTGGGAGAGTGGGATATCAGACTGGGAGAGTGGGATATCAGACTGGATATCAGACTGGGAGAGTGGGATATCAGACTGGGAGAGTGGGATATCAGACTGGGAGAGTAGGATATCAGACTGGGAGAGTGGGATATCAGACTGGGAGAGTGGGATATCAGAACGAGAGAGTGGGATATCAGACTGGGAGAGTGGGATATCAGACTGGGAGAGTGGGATATCAGAATGGGAGAGTGGGATATCAGACTGGATATCAGACTGGGAGAGTGGGATATCAGACTGGGTATCAGACTGGGAGAGTGGGATATCAGATTGGGAGAGTGGGATATCAGACGGGATATCAGATTGGGAGAGTGGGATATCAGACCAGGAGAATAGGATATCAGACTGGGTATCAGACTGGGAGAATGGGATATCAGAATGGGAGAGTAGGATATCAGACTGGGTATCAGACTGGGAGAGTGGGATATCAGACTGGGAGAGTAGGATATCAGATAGGGTATCAGACTGGGAGAGTGGGATATCAGACTGGGAGAGTGGGATATCAGACTGGGAGAGTAGGATATCAGACAGGGTATCAGACTGGGAGAGTGGGATATCAGACTGGGAGAGTGGGATATCAGACTGGGAGAGTAGGATATCAGACAGGGTATCAGACTGGGAGAGTGGGATATCAGACTGGGAGAGTGGGATATCAGACTGGGTATCAGACTGGGAGAGCGGGATATCAGACTGGGAGAGTGGGATATCAGACTGGGTATCAGACTGGGAGAGTGGGATATCAGACTGGGAGAGTAGGATATCAGACAGGGTATCAGACTGGGAGAGTGGGATATCAGACTGGGAGAGTGGGATATCAGACTGGGTATCAGACTGGGAGAGTGGGATATCAGACTGGGAGAGTGGGATATCAGTCTGGGTATCAGACTGGGAGAGTGGGATATCAGACTGGGAGAGTGGGATATCAGACTGGGTATCAGACTGGGAGAGTGGGATATCAGACTGGGAGAGTAGGATATCAGACTGGGTATCAGACTGGGAGAGTGGGATATCAGACTGGGAGAGTGGGATATCAGACTGGGTATCAGACTGGGACAGTGGGATATCAGACTGGGAGAGTGGGATATCAGACTGGGAGAGTGGGATATCAGTCTGGGTATCAGACTGGGACAGTGGGATATCAGACTGGGAGAGTGAGATATCAGACTGGGTAACAGACTGGGAGAGTGGGATATCAGACTGGGTATCAGACTGGGAGAGTGGGATATCAGACTGGGAGAGTAGGATATCAGACAGGGTATCAGACTGGGAGAGTGGGATATCAGACTGGGAGAGTGGGATATCAGACTGGGTATCAGACTGGGAGAGTGGGATATCAGACTGGGAGAGTGGGATATCAGTCTGGGTATCAGACTGGGAGAGTGGGATATCAGACTGGGAGAGTGGGATATCAGACTGGGTATCAGACTGGGAGAGTGGGATATCAGACTGGGAGAGTAGGATATCAGACTGGGTATCAGACTGGGAGAGTGGGATATCAGACTGGGAGAGTGGGATATCAGACTGGGTATCAGACTGGGACAGTGGGATATCAGACTGGGAGAGTGGGATATCAGACTGGGAGAGTGGGATATCAGTCTGGGTATCAGACTGGGACAGTGGGATATCAGACTGGGAGAGTGAGATATCAGACTGGGTAACAGACTGGGAGAGTGGGATATCAGACTGGGTATCAGACTGGGAGAGTGGGTTATCAGACTGGGACAGTGGGATATCAGACTGGGAGAGTGGGATATCAGACTGGGACAGTGGGATATCAGACTGGGTATCAGACTGGGAGAGTGGGATATCAGACTGGGACAGTGGGATATCAGACTGGGTATCAGACTGGGAGAGTGGGATATCAGACTGGGAGAGTGGGATATCAGACTGGGAGAGTGGGATATCAGACTGGATATCAGACTGGGAGAGTGGGATATCAGAATGGGAGAGTGGGATATCAGACTGGGAGAGTGGGATATCAGACTGGGAGAGTGGGATATCAGGCTGAGAGAGTGGGATATCAGACTGGGAGAGTGGGATATCAGACTGGGTATCAGACTGGGAGAGTGGGAAATCAGACTGGGTATCAGACTGGGAGAGTGGGAAATCAGACTGGGTATCAGACTGGGAGAGTGGGATATCAGACTGGGTATCAGACTGGGAGAGTGGGATATCAGACTGGGTATCAGACTGGGAGAGTGGGAAATCAGACGGGGTATCAGACTGGGAGAGTGGGATATCAGACTGGGTATCAGACTGGGAGAGTGGGATATCAGACCGGGAGAATAGGATATCAGACAGGGTATCAGACTGGGAGAGTGGGATATCAGACTGGGTATCAGACTGGGAGAGTGGGATATCAGACTGGGTATCAGACTGGGAGAGTGGGATATCAGACTGGGAGAGTGGGATATCAGACTGGATATCAGACTGGGAGAGTGGGATATCAGACTGGGAGAGTGGGATATCAGACTGGGAGAGTAGGATATCAGACTGGGAGAGTGGGATATCAGACTGGGAGAGTGGGATATCAGACTGGGAGAGTGGGATATCAGAACGAGAGAGTGGGATATCAGACTGGGAGAGTGGGATATCAGACTGGGAGAGTGGGATATCAGAATGGGAGAGTGGGATATCAGACTGGATATCAGACTGGGAGAGTGGGATATCAGACTGGGTATCAGACTGGGAGAGTGGGATATCAGATTGGGAGAGTGGGATATCAGACGGGATATCAGATTGGGAGAGTGGGATATCAGACCAGGAGAATAGGATATCAGACTGGGTATCAGACTGGGAGAATGGGATATCAGAATGGGAGAGTTGGATATCAGACTGGGTATCAGACTGGGAGAGTGGGATATCAGACTGGGAGAGTAGGATATCAGACAGGGTATCAGACTGGGAGAGTGGGATATCAGACTGGGAGAGTGGGATATCAGACTGGGAGAGTAGGATATCAGACAGGGTATCAGACTGGGAGAGTGGGATATCAGACTGGGAGAGTGGGATATCAGACTGGGTATCAGACTGGGAGAGTGGGATATCAGACTGGGTATCAGACTGGGAGAGCGGGATATCAGACTGGGAGAGTGGGATATCAGACTGGGTATCAGACTGGGAGAGTGGGATATCAGACTGGGAGAGTAGGATATCAGACAGGGTATCAGACTGGGAGAGTGGGATATCAGACTGGGAGAGTGGGATATCAGACTGGGTATCAGACTGGGAGAGTGGGATATCAGACTGGGAGAGTGGGATATCAGTCTGGGTATCAGACTGGGAGAGTGGGATATCAGACTGGGAGAGTGGGATATCAGACTGGGTATCAGACTGGGAGAGTGGGATATCAGACTGGGAGAGTAGGATATCAGACTGGATATCAGACTGGGAGAGTGGGATATCAGACTGGGAGAGTGGAATATCAGACTGGGTATCAGACTGGGACAGTGGGATATCAGACTGGGAGAGTGGGATATCAGACTGGGAGAGTGGGATATCAGTCTGGGTATCAGACTGGGACAGTGGGATATCAGACTGGGAGAGTGAGATATCAGACTGGGTATCAGACTGGGAGAGTGGGATATCAGATAGGGTATCAGACTGGGAGCGTGGGATATCAGATAGGGTATCAGACTGGGAGAGTGAGATATCAGACTGGGTATCAGACTGGGAGAGTGGGATATCAGACTGGGAGAGTGGGATATCAGACTGGGAGAGTAGGATATCAGACAGGGTATCAGACTGGGAGAGTGGGATATCAGACTGGGAGAGTGGGATATCAGGCTGGGTATCAGACTGGGAGAGTGGGAAATCAGACTGGGAGAGTGGGATATCAGACTGGGTATCAGACTGGGAGAGCGGGATATCAGACTGGGAGAGTGGGATATCAGACTGGGTATCAGACTGGGAGAGTGGGATATCAGACTGGGAGAGTAGGATATCAGACAGGGTATCAGACTGGGAGAGTGGGATATCAGACTGGGAGAGTTGGATATCAGACTGGGTATCAGACTGGGAGAGTGGGATATCAGACTGGGAGAGTGGGATATCAGTCTGGGTATCAGACTGGGAGAGTGGGATATCAGACTGGGAGAGTGGGATATCAGACTGGGTATCAGACTGGGAGAGTGGGATATCAGACTGGGAGAGCAGGATATCAGACTGGGTATCAGACTGGGAAAGTGGGATATCAGACTGGGAGAGTGGGATATCAGACTGGGTATCAGACTGGGACAGTGGGATATCAGACTGGGAGAGTGGGATATCAGACTGGGAGAGTGGGATATCAGTCTGGGTATCAGACTGGGACAGTGGGATATCAGACTGGGAGAGTGAGATATCAGACTGGGTATCAGACTGGGAGAGTGGGATATCAGACTGGGTATCAGACTGGGAGAGTGGGATATCAGATAGGGTATCAGACTGGGAGAGTGAGATATCAGACTGGGTATCAGACTGGGAGAGTGGGATATCAGACTGGGTATCAGACTGGGACAGTGGGATATCAGACTGGGAGAGTGGGATATCAGACTGGGAGAGTGGGATATCAGTCTGGGTATCAGACTGGGACAGTGGGATATCAGACTGGGAGAGTGAGATATCAGACTGGGTATCAGACTGGGAGAGTGGGATATCAGACTGGGTATCAGACTGGGAGAGTGGGATATCAGACTGGGTATCAGACTGGGAGAGTGGGATATCAGATAGGGTATCAGACTGGGTGCTATCAGTTGAAATTTTGATCTGAGTTGGGAAAAATACATTGTGCAAAATTGCTGGCTTATTACTTACTGTCCAGTGGATCTGGATGGAAGATGAAGAGAGGATAATGGGATTGTGGAGATGGACAACCACCTCACCAAGCTCTCGCTGCACCTGCCTGTGATCTACACCTTGACCAGTGGGTGGGACATCTGCAGGAGTTAAACAGTCACAGCTTAGCTCCCAGTTAACAGGTAACAGAATTCTTTCAATATTTGTAACTGTTACCTCCACTCAACAAATAGCAAACAACAGATGGACTATTGCAGAATTTTATTGTACACAGTGCCAGTATTATACATTCCCAGGACAGGTACAGCACGGGGTTAGATACAGACTAAAGCTCCCTCTACACTGTCCCCATCAAACACTTGCTGTGATCGTAACCCAATCCCTTTACCCTGCCCTTTGACATCAGGGCCTAGGTTTTCATCCACATATCAGGTTTGCAGATTCAGGAGAATTCCCAGCTCCCTGAACCGGACTTCTAAAAATGTCTGACTGAACGTCAGATTTTTGTTCCTGGGTGTGGCAGTTCCCAGGGAGGTGACCCCGGAACGAGTACAGAGGGAGGCCAGGTTTGGGGGCAGTCTGGGTGAAGCCCTCCCAGTGGTGTATCCAAATTTTAAAAACAAATAAGAACATAAACAGCCCTCACCACTCACCTCCCACAGACATTCCCAACTCTCCATCCATGCCAACCCATGCCCCTCACCCCCCCACCCCCCCATGGCCCTTCATTGCCGCTGTGCAAATCCATGACAACCCATTCCCTCCACCTATTACCCTTACACCCTCCAAGCCAACTCACCAGTGTCCACCATTGACAGACATCAGGAACAATGTTGAGATAAAATAAAATTCCAGAGTGTCTACTGCAGTCATTCATTCATAAACTTTCATTTACCACATTTACATTCCTTCAACTACACTATCCTTTATAACAACAAACATTTCATTTCAATTGCATTACCCCTTATGAAAACAGGCATTGGAATTCATAGTTCCACTTCAAACAGCCCATAGCCACTTGGAGCTGGCGATCAAACTGTGAAATGGCAAGCACCCCACTGTGATAATGGACTGTTGTAAAACCAGTTGTGCAGTACTACTCCCATAATGGTAGCTCTAAGGTTTATGTCAACAGAGTGAAATAGCAAGCAATCATTTTTTTTAACACTACAGACATTTTTTCAAAGAGCTCAAGGGCAGGAGTTTTAATTGCCTTAACAGCTTGACAATTACTCTTGATAGTTCTTCTTGACACTTGACATTACTTATGATAGTTTCACTGAGCTTTACAGTTGCAATGAGTTTGTATACTTTTTACACACATGCAATCTAATTTCAGCAATCTAAAAGGGCACCTGACCTCTCCTAAAGGGCACCCACCTTCCCCAAAGGGCAACTGACCTCAAAGGTGTCCCACGACCACATCTAAAGTGGTATCTTACCTCACCAAAAGGGTACCCTGGCTATCCAAACTGATCCACAAAGTTCAGACCCTGCTCCTGCCAGGTCTAACCTGTGCACATCCACCTTCAGGCACCTCTCATGCCAAAACTACACGAGTGAGGCGGCTGCCTCCACGATTAGCTTGTGTGCATTTCCTGACCCGAGCTCATTCCCACCCCCACAGAAATGCTAGGTGCCATGTCTGGGAGTGGCCCTCCTCCTGCATCTTCGCCACGATGGAGAGAGAGGCTGTCCGCCATGGTGGGAGTCCAGGTCCGAAAGTTTTGCTGTTGATTGATCCTTACCTTGGGTTTTTACCGGGTCTGATATTGGGCTTGGATCACTGAGACCGTAAGCATTGACGGCTCGGATGAGGAAGAGGTAGACAGCGTTCGATCTCAGGTTTCTGATGGTGTATGTTTCAGTTTTCACCCGGTCTGCTACTGTTTTCCAGCTGCTGCCAGCGGCATGGCTGTAAATAATGTCACAAGAATCGATAGGAGGAAAATCAGATGGGCAGAAGTCACAAACAAAACACTTGGAAATAACCTGCTCCTGTCTCCCTTGGAAAATACTTTGGGTTTCTCGTTCCTCATCACATAAAGATTATTATGCAGTCTATAAAATGTGCAGGCTCCATCCATTCTCTACTTAGCCAGACCCGACCAGGAAGGCAGTGGGGGCTCGAGAATTGCCTTCAATGTCAGAGGGCTTTAGGATGGAACATCAGTTGCATGTATCTGATGGTGTACACGGTGTGTGTGTGTGTGTGTGTGTGTGTGTGTGTGTGTGTGTGTGTGTGTGTGTGTGTATGCAAGCGTGTGAGTTTGCATGAGCATGTTTGTGTGTGAGTTTGTGTGAGTGTGTGCGTGTGTGTGCGTACACGTGTGTGTGTATGTGAGTTTGTGTATGTGTGTATGAGTGTGTGAGCATCTGTGTGTCCATGTGTGTGTGTGTGTCAGTATGTGTATGATCTTGTGTGAGTGCATATGAATGTATGTGTGTGTGAGTATGCGAGTCTGTGTGTGCGAGTGCATATGTGTGTCAGTGTGTCTGGTCTTGCATGTGTGAGTGCATGTGAGTGTGTGTGTGTGTGTGTGTGTGTGTGTGTGTCTATGTCTGTGTCTGTGTGCATGAATGTGCGGGAGGAGTACATTCGTGTGTCTGTCTGTGTAGTGGTATCCGTTTGGGTATTTATGTGGATTATTGAGGTATTTGTGTGTGAGGGGGTTTGTGTGTATATGAGGGATTGCCAACTCTGGCTGTACTCAGGAAGCTTACATCACTAATGCCTGCAATTTCCTTACCCCAACTCTCCTGCCATTATTTACCTGATTGGTCAACCGGGCAATAATGGTGGCTATAATACCCACAATCCTCTGTGCTTCAGAAACCACTCTATTTATCAAATAGTCATATAGGAGCAAGTATTGATCAAGGGCCCATTGCATCCTGGGCCCTTTGTACAGTGTGGCAGAGAAGGCAATATCCCTGATGTTATTTTTTTTCTCTCCCCGTGTTGCTCATGGGAAAGCCTGGGAGAGCAATCTTTAATTCCAGGAGACTCCAGGAAAATCTGGGTAGGTCAGCAACCCCTGGAAAATGTACTCTGCCTGAGATCCGACCCCCCATGCTCCCACCCGCAAATTCAGACATGAAGACCAGGCGAGTGGGACAAGGTACCCGAGTCGATGGGGTGCGGGGGGGAGGGGGCGGGAGGGGGGTGCGGGGAGGGAGCTGTGAGTTGGGTGTGGCTGTTCCTTGTGGAACTGGTCACCAGAGAGGCATCCAGCAACTTCCACCGAGGCAATAAGAGAGCGAAGGCGTTGAGTGAAGTGTGACTGACCTGAAGGCCTCAATGATGTAGGATGTCGGGGTGGCTCCAACGTTCATGTTTGGTTTCCAAATCAATGTGACAGCGTTTTTGCTGACGTTCGTTACTTCCGGCTTGGTAGGCACTCCGGGAATGAGATTGGGATCTGGTACCCGAGGAGGCAAAACTGGAGTTCCGAATTCTGGAATGCCGGCACCCACAGGGAGTGAAGGGAAGAGAAAAAGGGACATCAAATAAATCAAGGACAACAGCGGTTCGAATTTATAGCTAAAGCGCGCGCAGTCAATAAGTTAAAAGAGGTTTTACAGGAGCATTAGCAAACAAAATCCAACACCAAACACATGAGGAGATGTTTGGACAGGGGCCCACCTCCCCCTCTCTCGGGAGAACAACCCCAGCTTCGCCGATCCACCAACGTTACAGACAACCCTCAACCCTGGAACCATTCTTGTGACTCTTACCTACACCATCTCAAATCCTTCACATCCTTCCCAAAGTGTGGTGCCCAGAATTGGGCACAATACTCCAGTTGAGGCTGAACCAGTGTTTTGAAAAGGTTCACCACGACCTGCCTGATTTTGTGTTCTATGCCCCCACATGTAAAACCCAGGATCCTGGTTGCATTATTAACCACTCACTCAGCCTGTGCTGCCACCATCAGTGACTCATGTACATCTACAACCAGGTTCTCAGCTCCTGCACCCACTTTAGGGTTGTACCCTGCTGTGAAACCCAAACTTACCCTGGTGTTGAGTTCAGAGGTCGGGAACTCCAGGTCTGGAGAGTCTTTGGAATTGCTGCGCGTGCGCAGGCCAGGGGCAAGCTGGGGGCAGGCTGGGGGGTGGGGGGGGGGGGGGCAGGCCGGAAACAGGTCAGGAACAGGTCAGGAACAGGTCGGGAACAGGTCGGGAACAGGTCGGGAAGAGGCCGGGAACAGGTCGGGAACAGGCCGGGAGCAGGTCGGGAAGAGGCCGGGAACAGGCTGGGAACAGGTCGGGAACAGGTCGGGAAGAGGTCGGGAACAGGTCGGGAACAGGTCGGGAACAGGTCGGGAAGAGGTCGGGAACAGGTCGGGAACAGGCCGGGAACAGGTCGGGAACAGGTCGGGAAGAGGTCGGGAAGAGGTCGGGAACAGGTCGGGAACAGGTCGGGAACAGGCCGGGAACAGGCAGGGAACAGGTCGGGAACAGGCCGGGAACAGGCAGGGAACAGGTCGGGAGCAGGTCGGGAACAGGTCGAGAACAGGTCGGGAACAGGTCGGGAGCAGGTCGGGAACAGGCCGGGAACAGGTCGGGAACAGGTCGGGAACAGGTCGGGAACAGGTCGGGAACAGGCAGGGAACAGGTCGGGAACAGGTCGGGAACAGGTCGGGAACAGGCAGGGAACAGGTCGGGAGCAGGTCGGGAACAGGTCGAGAACAGGTCGGGAACAGGTCGGGAACAGGTCGGGAACAGGTCGGGAACAGGCAGGGAACAGGTTGGGAACAGGTCGGGAACAGGTCGGGAACAGGCAGGGAACAGGTCGGGAGCAGGTCGGGAACAGGTCGAGAACAGGTCGGGAACAGGTCGGGAGCAGGTCGGGAACAGTCTGTACAAACACGGTTCTGCATCTTTTACGTTGGTCGGGTCCAGGATATGCCCCGTGCGCCTGCGCAAAAAGAGAAACAAAGAAGGGGGGGGCGGGGGCAAAAAATAAACCCGGGTCAGGTGAGCGGGTGAGGGGCAACATTGCCAAAAGATGCTCCAGAGAGGGGACAAGGAAGGGAGGCGCGGAGAGGTTCCAAACAGGGGAGAGGGGACAAGCAGAGGTCCCAAAAGCAAGTCCCAAGTAAGGGACAAAGACAGATGACAGGAAAAAAAATCCCAGTTAGGTTCATTTAAAAAAAACGGGGCAGAGAAAGAGGCTCCAAGTTTGAGAAAGGGCTACGAGGAGCAGATTCAAAGTAAAGAGGGCTGAGGCGAAACCCCTGGTATTTGAGGAGGGCCACTGGGGCAAAGATACCCCTTTGAAGCAGCCACAGTCAGCTTGGTGCAGCCCAAAGATCTGAAGCTGTGCCAGTAATTAGTGCTTGAATGGATACTCGGGAATCCAGGTGAACAGAACCTCAGGAGGTGAGATTGAAAACCCGGGGGAGATGGGCCATCGTTGATGGCGTCCGGGTCTGGTAGTTGAGGAGGGTTCGAGAGAAGCCCTGAAGATCTAAGAGGGCAGCTGAAGCTTGGCGACTCTGTGCTGCGGGCCCTTGGGACAAAGGTAACCCCTTTGGAGCAGGAGTGCCCTGCTCGACACGGTCAAAGGGCTGAAGTTGTGCTTGTAAAAGTTGTTGCTTGAGTGTACTCGGGAATCCAGGGCAACGGGATTGCGAAGGTGAGATTGGAACTCTGAGAGGTCGTTGAAGCCGTCCAGTTTGGAGTGACTTTTGGAGAGAATTCCAAGGTGAGGTCTTCGAAGGTGAAGATTGGAAACCCTCGTGAGAGAGTAGGAGTCTCAGTGAGATTGGTTGACTCACAGCATTACTAATGTCTGGGTGAGTTGTTGACAAATTAGTAGACTCTGTCGTGATAGTATCTGCCTTTTATTGTGCAGTGTGTGGTTTGCTTTGTTGATTCACATGGTACTTCATATTAATCCGGACTGTTAAGAGTATAAGATAGATATTGTAAATTGTTTTCATCTTTCTGAATTTGTACAGTCAAGTTGATTTTTGTTTGTTCAGAACCCGTAGAATCTCGTGGCTTTATTCACTGGGGGCAAGTATCTTAAATCTCAAACTTTGTCTACTTTAAACAAAATGTTATTGGACGCGAACCAGATCCTGCCAACAGTTTGGGGCTCTGGTTAAACACACCTTTCATTTGATATTGTCTGTCCATGTTCTTCTGACCAAAATAAATGACTTTACAGTCAGCCTGAATCACTGGGAAAGAGATGTGGGAAAAATTCAGCCTGTTTTCTTGAACTCTGATCCAGATCACTATCCAGGTGCGAGGGTGTGAGCTGGGGCAAGAATGACAATGGGATTTGTATAGTAAAGCTGCACATACACAGTCCAGGCACAGACATGCAGACAGAGCTGGTCAGGTGAGGTATCAGATGGCATTCAGTGCCTACGCACCCTGTGCCCCAGTGAGAGTACTGCCATCAACAGCTGATAAAAGGAAATTGGAAATGAAGATTATGTTCTGTTTGATCATGTCGTGCCAACTTCATCAACAAGATGTCACTTCAATCACTCCAGTTCTGGTCTGTCCTGATTTATACTTAAAAGTCTTAAAAGAGGTGGCTAATAAGGTAGTCGATGCGCTGGTGTTAATGTTCCAAAATTCACTAGATTCTGGCAAGGTTCCACCAGACTTGAAAGTAGCAAATATGACCCCTCTATTCAAGAAGGGAGGGAGGCAGAAAACAGGAAACTACAGGCCAGTTAATTTGATGTATGTCGTGGGAAAGTTATTAGAATCGATCATTAAGGAGGTTATAGCTGGGCACTTGGAAGAGCTCAAGGTAATAGGGAAGAGTCAGCATGGTTTTGTGAAAGTAAAATCATGTTTAACCAATTTATTGGAGTTGTTTGAAGGAGTAACATGCGCAGTGCATAAAGGGGAGCCTGTTGATGTACTGTACTTGGATTTCCAGAAGGTATTTGTTAAGGTGCCACATCAAAGATTATTACAGAAAATAAAAGTGCATGGTGTAGGGGGTAACATATTCGCAAAGATAGAAGATTGGCTACAGGCAGAAAGCAGAGAGTATGTATAAATGGGTCTTTTTCTGATTGGCAGGATGTGACGTGTGGAGTCCCACAGGGGTCTGTGCTGGGGCCTCAGCTTTTTATGAAGTACATCAATGACTTAGATGAGGGGAGTGAAGACATGATAGCTAAATTTGCAGATGACACAAAGATAGGTAGGAAAGTATGTTGTGAAGAGGACATGAGGAGGTTGCAGATGGATATAGATAGGTTGAGTGAGTGGGCAAAGATCTGGCAAAAGGAGTTTAATGTGGGAAAATGTGAAGCTGTTCAATTTGGAAGGAATAACAAAAAAGCAGGGTGTTACTTAAATGGAGAACGGCTGCATAATTCTGAGGTGCAGAGGGATCTAGGTGCTCTAGTAGATGAGTCACAAAAAGTTATTATGTAGGTACAGCAAGTAATTAAGAAGGCTAATGGAATGCTATACTTTATTATGAGAGGGATTGAACATAAAAGTAAGGATGTTATATTTCAGTTATACAGGGCATTGGTGAGACCGCATTTTGAATACCGTGTGCAGTTTTGGTCTCCTTATTTAAGGAAGGATGTAAATGTGCTGGAGGTGGTTCAGAGGAGGTTTACTAGATTGATACCTGGAATGAATGGGTTGTCTTGTGAGGAAAGGTTGGACAGACTGGGCTTGTTTCCACTGGAGTTTAGAAGAGTGAGGGGTGATTTGATTGAAGTGTACAAGATCCTGAACAGCCTTGACAAGGTGGACATGGAAAGGATGTTTCCTCTTGTGGGTGAGTCCAGAGTTGGGGGGCACTGTTTTAAAATTAGGGGTCGCCCTTTTAGGACAGAGATGAGGAAAATTTTTTTCTCTCAGAAGGTTGTGCAACTTTGGAACTCTCTGCCTCAGAAGGTGGTGGAGGCGGGGTCACTGAATATTTTTAAGACAGAGGTAGATAGATTCTTGTTAGGCAAGGGAATCAAAGGTTATCAGGGTTAGATTAGAATGTGGAAATCAAATCACAAGAAGTTCAGCCATGAAACAAAAGCAGAAAATGCTGGAAAAACTCAGCAAGTCTGGCAGCGTCTGACATAAACAGATATTTCCACATCAGTAGGAGCACTAAAGTAGGGGCCATCAACATAAGACAGAAAATAAATCCAATAGGGAACTCCGGAAAAACTTCTTCACCCAGAGAGTAGTAAGAGTGTGGAACTCACTGACGCAGAGAGTGGTTGAGGCCAATAACACAGGGGAAGTTAGATAAGTGCATAAGGCAGAATGGAACAGAAGGATATATTGCTAGGGTGAGATGAAGTAGGGTTGGAGGAGGTTCGTGTAGAACATAAACACCAGCACAGACCAAATGGCCCATTTCTGTGCTGTCAAATTGGTTTAACTTAAAGCAGAATCCTAGACGATTAGTATTTTTCACAACATGTGATTAGGATTTTCATCCAGGTCCAGCTGCTAGAGATCTACAGGAAGCATGTTCAGGCTGTCGTGTGTCACTTTCCTACACAACACACACTAATTGAACCTTACAGTGAGCAGAAGTTTCAATATGACCACAGGATACTGATGCAGGAATAGGGAAAATGCTACACAAAAGCAGTAGGGATATATTTTCCAATGTTGCAATCGTATAGGGTGTTTGTGTCTAACCCCGTGCTGTACCTGCCCTGGGAGTGTTTGATGGGGACAGTATAGAGGGAGCTTTACTCTGTATCTAACCCCGTGCTGTACCTTTCCTGGGAGTGTTTGATAGGGACAGTGTAGAGGGAGCTTTACTCTGTATCTAACCCCGTGCTGTACCTGTCCTGGGAGTGTTTGATAGGGACAGTGTAGAGGGAGCTTTACTCTGTATCTAATCCTGTGCTGTACCTGTCCTGGGAGTGTTTGATGGGGACGGTGTAGAGTGAGCTTTACTCTGTATCTAACCCCGTGCTGTACCTGTCCTGGGAGTGTTTGATGGGGACAGTGTAGAGGGAGCTTTACTCTGTATCTAACACCGTGCTGTACCTGTCCTGGGAGTGTTTGATGGGGACAGTGTAGAGGGAGCTTTACTCTGTATCTAACCCCGTGCTGTACCTGTCCTGGGAGTGTTTGATGGGGACAGTGTAGAGGGAGATTTACTCTGTATCTAACCCCGTGCTGTATCTGTCCTGGGAGTGTTTGACGGGGACAGTGTAGAGGGAGTTTTACTCTGTATCTAACCCCGTGCTGTACGTGTCCTGAGAGTGTTTGATGGGGACAGTGTAGAGGGAGCTTTAATCTGTATCTAATGCCGTGCTGTACCTGTCCTGGGAGTGTTTGATGGGGACAATGTGGAGTGACCAGTAATGCTGTGTTCCAGAAGGGGTCAGGTGCTGAAGGTTGACAAAGGACCATGTGCATTTAAAGTTTCGCGGCTGCATCTCCATGTTATGATCCTGACCACGGAGCAGAAAGCATCTGGCCTCAGCCAGCAGGGGTCAGACATTCACAGATGCAATGTGAAGATCTATGGAGTGTCCTCACTACATGTCATCATCATCCTCCTGGAATCAAGCAACAATGAGGGCCTCTGCTGCAGCTCAATGACAAGAACCTGAGCACTGAGTGTATGTGTGCTGCCATCAGCCACACAGGAGTCAAACATTCACAGATGCAAAGTGAGAGTATCAGGACTGTCCTCACTGCATCTCGTCGTCATCCTCCATGAACCTTGTGGCTATGAGGGCCTCCCATGCAGTGCGGGCCCACCATTGACAGGTGGAGCAGGTCAATGCAAACTCGTCTCACACAATGACGTGAAACTGACTTCTGGCCCTCTTACCATATTGTCTGCTCAGGCCCATCATGATGTCCAACACCAACAGGACCGGACACCCGCTCTCTGTATCTAACCCCGTGCTGTACCTGTCCTGGGAGTGTTTGATGGGGACAGTGTAGAGGGAGCTTTACTCTGTATCTAACCCCATGCTGTACCTGCCCTGGGAGTGTTTGATGGGGACAGTGTAGAGGGAGCTTTACTCTGTATCTAACCCCATGTTGTACCTACCATGGGAGTGTTTGGTGTGGATCCTTTTTTACTAATACCCTTGTCCTTTATCGTGAGCAAGAAATGGGCTTATAGGATAAAAAGAGCTGCTTACCTTGAACGTCAATGCGTGCGCTCCATGAAGCTTCACCACTTGGCGTTGAGGCTATACACGTATAGATACCAGAGTCACCCAGCTAATGGATATATAGAGAAGGACAGAAAGTGAGAGAGAGAGAGAAAGGGAGAGAAACACAAAAATAAACTGCTTTGTGAAGTCTGTACCATGTATGAAAGTTCTGAAATCTCAGAGCAGTTATAGGGTTGTGTATTATGGAAGGGAGAATCCTCTCGTGTTCTGAAGGGTTTCGCTTATGTAGGTTGAGAGACTCCGCTCCCACTGACTCGAGGGTCAGTAACCAGAGAAGATCCATCTCCAAAATTAGCATAAGAATCAGCAAGGGAGATATAGGGAGCTATTTTATTTGATGTTGTGAGTTACTGTGATCTGGAATGCGCTGCCTGAAAGGACGATGGAAACAGATGCAGAATTAATTTTCGAAATGGATCTGGATAAATACTTGAAATCCAAACTTTCGTAAGGCTGTTAGAAGGAGCAAGGGAGAGGGACTGATTGGATCGCTCTAGAAAAAAGCCAGCCTCGGGATGATGGGCTGAATGGCCTTCTACTATATTTATCATTGTTTAACCTTAACTAGTCACATAATATCCCTGTTTTTGTGGGGTATATCTTGTTAGTAGACTCAGCTGATGTGGGAATTTTGAATTGCTAAGTCCACTAAATTCAAGAAAAGGATAAGATTGTATTCCTATAGCACCTTTCACAACCCCAGGCTGGCCCAAAGTGTTTTGCGGCCAATGAATTACTTTTGAAGCATAGTCCCCCTCGTGTAGTAGGAAACACAGCCAATTGCTGCACAGCAAACTCCCACCAACATCAATGTGAGAATGTCCACATAATCTGTTTCAGTGATGCTGGCTGAGGGGGAATGAGATTGAGCTCTGGCTGCCCTTTTTCGAAATAGTGATGAGATCTTTTATGCCCAGCTGCGAGGGCTGTCTGGGACCTTGGTTTAATAACTCCGCTGAAAGATGGCGCTTTGACAGTGCAGTGTCAGTTTGAACTGTCCTCTCCCTGTCAACCTTTAAAACGATGAATGAAATGCTTTGCAATTTAATTAAAGCTGCCACGGTATACCATCAGTGGGTGCAGCTGGTAAACTGTGCCTACTACAAGTAGAAGGAACCCATCCCTCGGAAAAGTATTCAGCAGAAGAGTGGAGAGAATGGTGAGATTACAAGGGACAAGTTACATCTCCCCCCCACCCCCTCCAATCCCCCCCTACCCACCCCTGCACCCCCCCCCCCACCCCCCCTCCCACCACCACCACCACCACCACCAACCACTCCTAACCCACCTCCCCTACCTTGGCATAACGGATCTGCAAGTTTCCTGCCTCCTGCTGCTTGATCCGTGAATCATGGGTGGAGACCAGGACCCCATCCTTTCTCCAAAGGATGGTGGGTGAGGGGGAGCCGCTGGCCAAGCACCCAAGGACCACAGTGCTGTCCACGGCAACTGTCTGATTGGTGGGGCCCTGACGAATGACAGGGGGGGGCCTGTCCGAAATTACTGCAACAGAAAACAAAACAGAAGCAATTAGAGTTAGAACAAGCGGAAGCAATTTATTTTTAATTTTCATCAACCTTCCAAAGAGCAATGGCAAATGTCTATCGCACTGACAGGCCTCTAATTACAGGGCCACTTCTAACTGGAGTATCCCTGTGGGAGAAAATGTAAACGTATGGCGGAGAATCTCCCCACACTGTAAGCGAACAATGTTCAGCCTCACAGCTGCACATCACCTGGAAGCAATAAAGACAAGCAGACCAGGATTAGTGGCCTGTGGGAACATTCAATAGAGAGGCCTACATCAGGCCAACTAGGATCAGTGAGGCCTAGCATCAGTGAGGCCTAGCCCTTCAGTAGGCAGGTGAGCAGTAAACTCCCAGCAGAAGGTACCAACTTGACTACGGCAACAACAACTAACATCAAACATCCCAGAGTGCTTTTCAGAGCCATAATCACAGCTTTCCCCTGCTTTCATACACTTCCCCTTGCTTATTCATTTTTTACCCCTTAATTTTAAGTTTCTTCCTCAACATTGTCTGATCAGAAGGCCAGGTGATAACCTATCCTGGCGCTGGAGACATCGGCTACTTTTTTATTATTTATTCACGGGATGTGGGCTTCGCTGGCTGGGCCAGTCTTGTTACCCATCCCTAGTTGCCCTTGAGAAGGTGGTGGTGAGCTGCCTTCTTGAACCGCTGCAGTCCATGTGGTGTAGGTACACCCCCAGTGCTGTTAGGGAGGGAGTTCCAGGATTTTGACCCAGCGACAGTGAAGGAACGGCGATATATTTCCAAGTCAGGATGGTGAGTGGCTTGGAGGAGGACTTCCAGGTGGTGGTGTTCCCATCTACCGGCTGCCCTTGTCCTTTTGAATGATAGTGGTCATGGGTTTGGAAGGTGCTGTTGAAGGAGCCTTGGTGAATTCCTATAGTGCATCTTGTAGATGGTACGCACTGCTGCTACTGTGCGTCAGTGGTGGAGGGGGTGAATGTTTGTGGATGTGGTGCCAATCAAGTGGGGCTGCTTTGTCCTGGACGGTGTCCAGCTTCCTGAGTGTTGTGGGAGCTGCACTCATCCAGGCAAGTGGAGAGCATTCCATCACACTCCTGACTTGTGCCTTATAGATGGTGGACAGGATTTGGGGAGTCAGGAGGTGAGTTACTTGCTGCAGGATTCCTAGCCTCTGACCTGCTGTTGTAGCCACAGTATTTATATGGCTAGTCCAGTTCAGTTTCTGGTCAATGGTAACTCCCAGCATGGTGGGGACTTCAGTGATGGTAATGCCATTGAATATCAAGGGTTGATGGTTTGATTCTTTCTTGGTGGAAATGGTCATTTCCTGACCTTGTAATGTGAATGTTACTTGCCACTTTTCAGCCCGAGCCTGGATATAGTCCAGGTTTTACTGCATTTGGACATGGACTGCTTCAGTATCTGAGGAGTCGCGAATGGTGCTGAACATTGTGCAATCATCAGCGAACATCCCCACTTCTGACCTTATGATGGAAGGAAAATCATTGAAGAAGCAGCTGAAGATGGCTAGGCTGAGGTCACCACCCTGAGGAACTCCTGTCGTGATGTCCTGGAGCTGAGATGATTGACCTCCAACAACCACAACCACCTTCCTTTGTGCTGAGTATGACTCCAACCAGCGGAGAGTTTTCCCCCTGATTCCCATTGACTCCAGTTTTGCTAAACTCCTTGATGCCAAACTCGGTCCAATGCGGCCTTGATGTCAAGGGCAGTCACTCTCACCTCACCTCTTGAATTCAGCTATTTTGTCCATGTTTGAACCAAGGCTGTAATGAGGTCAGGAGCTGAGTGGCCCTGGCAGAACCCAAACTGGGCGTCAGTGAGCAGGTTATTGCTAAGCAAGTGCCGCTTGATAGCACTGTTGATGACCCCTTCCATTACTTTCCTGATGATGGAGAGTAGACTGAAGGGGTGGTAACTGGCCGGGTTGGATTTGTCCTGCTTTTCCTGTACTGCTGGGAGATTTTCAGAGTCACCTCTTACTCCGAGCTCCCTTCAATCATTTGTCTCAGCTTTCACCCTTGGGGGCTTTGCTGAAACTGGCTCACCAACAGAAGAATTGGGGGGCGGGGGGTGGGGGGGGCGCAGGGGTGGTGATAAAGGTGTTTTGTTAATAACAGGCCTTCACCTGCTTCCCAACCTACACACTTGAGGAAGCATCTAGGTCAAGAATCTCAAGTGCATCAGCATGAGTCAGGGTGGTGCACAGCAGATGAGGAGGCAGTGTGTCAAACCGGTAATCTTAACATACACTCTCTTCCTAACAAAGAAGGGAGCAGGGCAGTTTTGAGTGGGCCTCATAAAGAGCTGTAGACACATGATGGGCTGAATGGCTTCCATCAATGTGCTGAAATTCTGTGAAGTTCTGGACACTGCACCTCAGGGAGGATATATTGTGCTTGGAGGGAGTGCAGCACAGATTGATCAGCATGACATCAGGGCTTAATGGGTTTAATTATTAGGACAGGTTACACAGATTAATCCTATATTTCCTCCAGCATAAAAGATTAAGAAGTGTTTAAAATGATTAAGGAATTTGATAGGACAGAGAAAGATAAACTATTTCCTCTGCTTGGGGAGTGCAGATCAAGGGAGCAAAGCCAAGGAAGTTAGATGGAGTTAAAATTGAAGTAAGATGGAGTTAAGATGCAGATCAGCCATGATCTTATTGAAGTTGTGTTAATCTCGTATGGAGCCTTGGTTAAACAACATGGAGTGCTGTGAACAGTTCTGCTCTCCATTTATAAAGAAGTATAAAGGTACTAGAGAAGGTGCAAAAATTATGTACAAAAGTCATGACATAACTAAGAGGCTGTACCTATCAGGAAAGTTTGAATTAAGGTTACAGCAGCATAATGGTTATGCTACTGGACTAATCAATCCCATTGATCCAAGAGACATTAGTTTAAATCCCACCAAGGGAATGGGGAATTTAAATTCAAATAATTAAATCTTAAAAATCTTCATGAAACTACTGAATTGATGTAAGAACTCTTCTGGTTCATGAGTGCCCTTTGGGGAAGGTAATCTGCTGTTGTGACCCACCCTGACCTATACTCCAACAGCCCTCTAGCAAGCCACTCAGTTCTCTTCAAGAAGGCAGCTCACTGTCACCTTCTCAAGGGCAATTAGGGATGGGCAACCAATGCTGGCCCAGCCAGCGACGCTCATATCACAGGAGTGAATGGAAAAGGACAGGTTTAGGGTCGAGCAAAGGGGAGGCTGATAGAGTGCAAAGATTTTTGGTAGAGTAAGTGTCAAGAAAATGTTTCTCCTTGTTGGAACAGAGTGTGTATTTGGGAATTTGGTCCAGGCAGGAATTTGGGCAGAGGGGGAAAGAGGTGCTTCCTTTTGCTACTTCTCCTCAGCCTTCAGTAGTTGGTGAGTTTCCTTCCTTTGCCTCCAAGTCAGGTGAGTCCAACTTTCTATTCCTTTATCTGTGTAAATTATTAACTAATTGACTAATTAAATACATGAGGTTGGACAGCATTCACAGGGCTGGCGATGTGCCATGACTGCAACATAAGGGGATGCACTGCAATCCCAGAAAACCATATCTACAGAAAGCGCTTGCAGCTTAGGCAACGTCAGCTCCGAGTTGCTGAGCTGCAAGTCTGAGAGGTGGACATTGAGGGGCGTCAGGGAGTGGGAGAATTGCCTGGGCACTTTGTTCCAGGGTGGCAGTCACACGCGTGAGGTAGGCAGGACTTCAGAATTGGTCAATCTTCAAGGGCAGGAGGCCGTGACTGAGTCAGGCAGGTAAGGGGAGCCAGCGTTGAAGGGCGAAGCCTCAGCAAGAAAGACCCTCACTCAGGAAGTTAAGGATAGTATCAGCTTGAAGGAAGAGGCTTACAATGCTGAAAAAAAAAACAGAGCAAGTCTGAGGACTGAGAGTGTTTTAGAAACCACCAGAGGGTCACCAAAATGTTCATGAAAAGGAAAAAATAGAATATGAGAGTTAACTAGCCAGAAATATAAAAACAGATTGTAAGAGTATTTATAAGTATGTAGTTTTCATCTCTGCAATTCAGGAAGGACATACTTGCATTGGAGGCAGTACAGTGAAGGCTCATTAAATTGGTTCCTGGAATGGGAGAGTTGTTTTATGATGAGGGGCTGAGCAGACTGAGTCAGTACTCTCTGGAGTTTAGAAGAATGAGAGGCGAGCTCATTGAAATCTACCAAATTCTGAAAGGGTTTGATAGGGTAGGTGCCGAGAGATTGTTTCCACTGGTCGGGGAATCTAAAACACGGGGGCACATTCTCAGGATAAGGGGCCGATCATTTAGGACTGAGATGAGGAGAAATTACTTCTCTCAATCTTGGAATTCTCTACCCCAGAGGGTTGTGGATGCTCCATCGTTGAACACATTTAAGGCTGGGATAGCAGATTTTTGGTCTCTCATAGATTAAGGGATATGAGGAGCGGGCAGGAAATTGGAGTTGAAGCCCAAGATCAGCCATGAGCGTATTGAATGAGCAGGCGCAACGCACCGTACGGTCTAATCTTGCTCCTACTTCTTGTGTTCTTGTGGGCAAGCTAGAAGCAATAAATATAAAATAGTCACTAATAAATCCAATAGGGAATCCAGGAGAAATTTCTTTACTCACGACAGTGGGTAGAATGTGGAACTCACTACCACAGGGAATGGTTGAGGTGAATATTATAGATGGATTTAAGGGGAGGCTGGATAAACACACGAGGGAGAAAGGAATCGAAGGATATGTTGATTGTGGGATGAAGAGGGATGGCAGGAGGCGCGTGTGGAGCATGAACACCAGCATGAACCAGTCGGGACGAATGGCCTGTTTCAGTTTTGGAAATACCTTATAATACTTGAATGGCAGAACAGGCTCAAGGGGCTGAATAGTCTGCTCCTTCCTATTCCTATGGTGCTATACCTGCACTAAAACCACTGGCGTCCTCCCAGAATGAAAGGTGATTGTCTTCCCATTACAATAGTTCAGCATCCGCCTGAACAGACCAAAATCCATTCTGAGGGTGGCAGCTAAAGCAATGGAGCAATCCCTCAGAAGCAAGGGTCTTGAACCCACAACCTTTAGATTCAAAGGCAACAAGAACTTGCATTTATAAAGCACCTTTCCCACTTTTACAGCCAACGAAAGACTTTATTGTTATAATGTAAGGAAACACAACAGCCGTTTGCACACATGTAGCTCCCACAAACATAATGCTGCAACCAGATTAGCACAGGTTTTTTTTAGCACTGCTGTTTGAGGAATAAATATTAGCCCAGGTTAACTCCCCTGCTCTTTAGTGCCGCAGGATCTTTAAACAGATTGGCTTTTACCTAGAATTAATAGCATGAAACAGGCCATTCGGCCCAACTGGACTATGCTGGTATTTATGCTCCACATGAACTTCTTCCCATCTTTCCTGCACCTCACGCTATTTGCATATTCTTCCAATCCCTACCCAAATTTCACTGGGCTCTGGGATCAAGGAGGAAATCGATTTGAGATACAGCCTGGCCACAATCTGACAGAAAGGCAGAACAGGTCAAAAGGCTGAGTGGCCTTTCTCTTCCTACATGGTCAATCTCTGCCCTGTAAGCTGTGGGAGTTTGCTGTTGACAGTGTATTCAGTCACCAATTCTGGGACCTAATCGTTCCTTAACCTAAAGTCTGCGTATAAAACCTTGGCAGTTTACCATCAGTCACTTCCAGGAAGACCTTGATGATGACACTTCCGGCCACATTGAGTGCCTGACAGCTGTAATAACCAACATCAGACCTCTGGACGTTGGTGATGGTGAGGTCTCCGACCTGCGAAACCGAGAATCTGCTGGAAGGTTCCGGTGGCTGGTAGGAGAAAAGCAGATTCTGAAACAAAAAAGAAACACAAGGAAGAGAGTTACACCAGTGAAGGGGGTAAGAGTGAGGGAACCAGGAGCATCTTGCCAACCAGCTCGTCAAGACAAAGTGGATTTATTCCATCTCAATCCTGGAAATTCCAGCTGGAATTTTCTGTACTCTTCACAATTATCTGATTCTGATGAAGGCAAAGTTCTTCTGGGTGTTTTCTGATAATGACCCCTATCTACGTGTGCACCTAGACAGTGAACGTCAAAAGACTATGGCCTGAGTTTTACCTTTGGTGGGCGCACGTGATTCGCGGGACCGGGAGCAGTTGGGAAGCGGACCCTCGACCGCAATTGGCTCTCGACTGCGATTTCAGTCTCGCTGGCCAATTAACGGCGGGGGCCAGCGTGAAACACGCACTGAAAATCCCAGCGCTGCCGGGGTGGGGGTGGGAAGAGGGCGGGCGGCGATATCACCGCGGGGCGCGGGTGAGCTGAGAGAAAGCTGCCTCAGGGAGCTGCGGATGCGAAAAAGCCGAAATTAAGGCTTAAAGAGCTGCAAACAAAAAAAAAATGTCCACGCGTCGCATTCAATCACCTGAAAAAGTAGCTGATAAAAACGCTGTCCACAGATATTTATTTTTATTTTACTTCATAACGGAAATCTCATCCCGGCCCTTGGATGAGGTTCGATGAAAAATGCAAGGGCCTCCTGGCCGATTGGCCTGTCCGCCAACCGTAAGGTTTGGACGGGCAACGAAAAATAGGTCAATTGCGCCGTTAATGGGTTTAATTGCCCCCTTAATTGTCACTGGGCGCGATTCCGCCTGTTGCTCGTGTCCACCGAGCGAAATATCGTGCGAGTGCGCGATGACATCAGGATGCTCGCCTGACACCTCCTCACCCGATTTTACGCCTGATTGGGTCAGGCGTGCGCTCGCCTGTGGGAGGTAAAATTCAGCCCTATCAATTCAACCATGAGGCTCACTTGCCAGACACGGTCCCGTTCTCACATGATGTATGCGCATACGTGCATAGTTCACATAAATGCACTCACACTAAGGTGTACCCTTATACATGCGATCGCACACGCACACACACACACACACACGCATGCACACACGCATGCACACACACACACGCTCACACACACACACGCACACACACACTGACATTCACATAAAGGTACACATACACAGACACAGACACACACACGCATGCACACACACACTCACACACACACATACACACGCGCACACACACACACACACACACACACACACACGCACACACACACACACGCACGCACACACGCATGCAGACACACACACGCTCACACACACACACACACGCACACACACACACACTCACACAAACACACGCGCACACACCCACACATGCACACACACACACATCCACACACGCACACACACACACACACACACCCACGCACACACACACACACACACACACACTCACACACACACACACACACACACACACACACACACACACGCTCACAAGCACACACAACACCTACTAAAAGTGAACACCGACATGTTGACACAAATACGCTCACAGACATAAGGGAGAACACGCATCACAAACGCACACCCATACCAACACACGTATGCAGTTGCTCGTCCGCGTAAGCACATGCAGGCATCCCAACACATGGCCTTACATGCTTGGGACCACTGGAAACCTCAGTCTGACCTGTCATGTGTAGCTCCCCCACCATCTAGGAAATTGTAACTGAACAATGTTACCCAGAGTCACGGAACAAATGCTCTGGGGTCATGGGTTCAAATCCTACCATGGCAGCTGGTGGAATTTAATTATATGGGATTGAAAACTAGTCCCTGTAATGATGATCATGAGGCTTCCAGACTGTTGTAAAAGCCCATCTTGTTCATTAATGTCCTTTAGGGAATCTGCTGTCCTTACCTGGTCTGACCTCCACGTGACTCCAGACCCACAGCAATGTGGTTGGCTCTTCACTGCCCTCTGAAATGGCCGAAGGTGGCACTCAATTCGTGGGCAATTAGGGATGGGCAATAAATGCTGGCCCTGCCAGTGATGCCCACATCCCAGTGATGATATATTTTTTAAAATCCCAATTGAAATCAGCAAATTCAGCTCCAACAGGGAATGGAATCTGTGGCCCTTAGGTCGGCCTCAGTTCCTGATAGCACAATGCATCTTCTCAGCGAGTTGTTAATGGAGAGGATTTACTTACTAAGGGTTTCTGTCGGCAATAAGGAGCCACCCGGACGTTAGATGATGTGTGCCCGTTCTCAACGCCCTTCACTTCATTGCAAATCAGGGCAGGCCCATCAACAAGTTACGAGAAAAGGAGTCAACGTCATACATACCGTCCTTCCCTCTCCTCCTCCAGCTCTCCCCACACCACCCCCACCCCCACCCCCACCACCCCCACCCCCACCTCCACCACCCCCACACCCATCACCCCCACCCCCACCTCCACCACCCCCACACCCACCTCCCCCACCCCCGCCCCAACTGCCCCCACACCCATCACCCCCACCTCCACCCCCACCCCCACCCCCACCACCCCCACCCCCACCTCCACCACCCCCACACCCATCACCCCCACCTCCACCACCTCCACCCCCACCCCCACCTCCCCCCACCCCCGCCCCCACTGCCCCCACACCCATCACCCCCACCTCCACCACCTCCACCTCCACCCCCACCCCCACCTCCCCCACCCCCGCCCCAACTGCCCCCACACCCATCACCCCCCACCTCCACCCCCACCCCCACTCCCACCGGCCCCACACCCATCACCCCCACCTCCACCACCCCCACCACCCCCACCAAAACCCCCACCCCCACCATCCCCATCCCCATCCCCACCCCCACCACACCCACCCCCACCACCCCCAGCCCCACACCCCCCCCCCCCCCCCCCCCCCCCCCCCACCCCCCACCCCCCCCCCCCCCCCCCCCCCCCCCCCCCCCCCCCCCACCCCCCCCCCCCCCCCCCCCACCCCCCCCCCCACCCCCCCCCCCCCCCACCCCCCCCCCCCCCCCCCCCCCCCCCCCCCCCCCCCCCCCCCCCCCCCCCCCCCCCCCCCCCCCCCCCAACCCCCCCCCCCCCCCCCCCCCCCCCCCCCCCCCCACCCCCCCCCACCCCCCCCCCCCCACCCCCCCCCCCCCCCCCCCCCCCCCCCCCCCCCCCCCCCCCCCCCCCCCCCCCCCCCCCCCCCCCACCCCCCCCCCCCCCCCCCCCCCCCCCCCACCCCCCCCCCCCCCCCCACCCCCCCCCCCCCCCCCCCCCCCCCCCCCCACCCCCCCCCCCCCCCCCCCCCCCCCCCCCCCCACCCCCACCCATCACCCCCACCCCCACCTCCACCACCCCCACACCCACCTCCCCCACCCCCGCCCCCACTGCCCCCACACCCATCACCCCCACCTCCACCCCCACCCCCACCCCCACCACCCCCACCCCCACACCCATCACCCCCACCTCCACCACCTCCACCCCCACCCCCACCTCCCCCACCCCCGCCCCCACTGCCCCCACACCCATCACCCCCACCTCCACCCCCACCCCCCACTCCCACCGGCCCCACACCCATCACCCCCACCTCCACCACCTCCACCTCCACCCCCACCCCCACCTCCCCCACCCCCGCCCCAACTGCCCCCACACCCATCACCCCCACCTCCACCCCCACCCCCACTCCCACCGGCCCCACACCCATCACCCCCACCTCCACCACCCCCACCACCCCCACCAAAACCCCCACCCCCACCATCCCCATCCCCATCCCCACCCCCACCACACCCACCCCCACCACCCCCAGCCCCACACCCCCACCACCCCCACCCCCATCCCCACCCCCACCACACCCACCACCACCACCCCCACCACCACACCGCCACCACCCCCACCACCCCCACCCCCAGCACCACCACCACCACCCCCACCCACAGCAACCCCACCCCCACACCCATCACCCCCACCACCCCCACCACCACCACCCCCACCACCCCCACACCCATCACCCCCAGCCCCACACCCCCACCACCCCCACCACCACACCGCCACCACCCCCACCCCCATCCCCACCCCCACCCCCACCACCCCCACCACCCCCACCACCACACCGCCACCACCCCCAGCACCCCCACCCCCAGCACCACCACCACCACCCCCACCCACAGCAACCCCACCCCCACACCCATCACCCCCACCACCCCCACCACCACCACCCCCACACCCATCACCCCCACCCCCACCACCCTCAGCACCACCACCCCCACCCCCACCACCCCCACCCCCACACCACCACCACCCCCACACCCCCACCCCCACCCCCACCACCACACCCACACCCCCACACCCCCACCCCCACCTCCACCACCCCCACCACCCCCACCAAAACCCCCACCCCCACCACCCTCATCCCCATCCCCACCCCCACCACACCCACCCCCACCACCCCCACCCACAGCACCCCCACCCCCACACCGCCACCACCCCCACCACCCCCACCCCCACCACCCCCACACCCATCACCCCCACCTCCACCACCCCCACACCCATCACCCCCACCTCCACCACCCCCCACCACCCCCAACCCCACCACCCCCACACCCATCACCCCCACCACCCCCACCCCCAGCACCACCACCACCACCCCCACCCACAGCACCCCCACCCCCACACCGCCACCACCCCCACCACCCCCACCCCCACCACCCCCACACCCATCACCCCCACCTCCACCACCCCACCACCACCCCCACCACCCCCACTCCCACCCCCACCACCCCCACCACCACCCCCACCACCCCCACACCCATCACCCCCACCCCCACCTCCACCACCCCCACCACCACCCCTACCACCCCCACCCACAGCACCCCCACCCCCACACCACCACCACCCCCACACTCCCACCCCCACCACCCCCCACACCCCCACACCCCCATCCCCACCTCCACCACCCCCACCACCACCCCCACCACCCCCACCCCCAGCACCACCACCCCCACACCGCCACCACCCCCACACCCCCACCCCCACCACCCCCACCACCACCACCACCCCCACCTCCACCCCCACGCCCCTCCCCCCGCCATGCATCGCCGGATAGTTCCAGGTACAATTAACACCCACCCACCCAAAGTCATGAACACCCCTCCCCAGCGCCAGGAAGCCTCCATTGTGCACCCACCTGGCTGCCCTCCCTCTGCCAGAAAATGGCGGGCTGGGGGTTCCCAGTTGCCTCGCAGGTGAAGGTGACCGTCCGGCCGACTGCCACCATCTGGTCCCGGGGTTTCACCGCAAACTGCGGCGGAGCTGATGAGGGCGGGAAGGGAGAAACAAACAGAACGGTTACCACAGGCTCCGCCAAAGGTTACAACATAAAAATCACAAGACCATTCAACCCATCGTGGCTGTGCCACCCCCTTTGGACGGTTCATAGGACCTTACTGTACTGAAGGAGGACCTTCGGCCCCTCCAGCTGGTGCCAGCTCTTCAGAAGATCTACCCAATGAATCCCGCTCCCCCCGCTCTTTCCTCTTAGCTCTGAAAAATTACCTGCTTCAAGTATTTATCCAATTCCCTTTTTGATAGTTCCTATTGAACTTGCTTCCACTGCCCTTTCAGGCAGCGCATTTCCAGATCACAGCAACCCACTCTGTTAAAAAAATTTCTCCTCATTTACTGAGATACCCTTGCTGGTTTGTCTACACGTGACATCATCCAGAAACAACGCAGATAATTCCACTGCTTCTTTCCTTAAATTTAATTTACATGGGGTCCCGAACTCCAACGTTTAGATATCCAATTTTACTTTTAAAAAGTTAATTCCCCAATGAAGAAAACCTCAGAGAATCTTAAGTACTTGAAAAAAAGGAGATATAGCTGCACAGTAATCCTGTGGGTTCCACAGAGGTGGTCTCAACAATGTGAGCGCTGCAGGATATTAACTAAGCCAGAAGCAGACAAGAGTTTATTGTAAGACTGTCACTAGGTCAGGCACAGCCCCAGTATTGTGTCCAATTCTTGGGCACATGAAGGATTAGGGTAAGGTATTAATCAGGGATGATTATTATGAAGGGATGAGGGGCTTCAATGGTGTGGAGAGGCTGGAAAACCTGAGGCCGATGGAAAGCCAAAGAAGAGATTTGGTAGAGGCGTTTAAAGTCATGCAAGATTTATATGGAGTAAAGGACGAGAAACTGGGTGGAATTTTACAGCCCCCGTCACAGCGGGCGGGGGGTGGGGGTGGGGAGCCAGAATATGCAGCAAGTCCATTGACCTCGGCAGGACCAGCAGTGATTGGCAAAAGAATCAGAGATGACATGAGCAAAACATTTTCACATGGGTGTTTGGGATCTGGAATAGTGGATGCAGATTCACTCTAATCCTTCAGTAATGCGTAAATACTTGAAGGAGGAAAAAATATGGGGAAAGAAGGGAGTGGGACTAAGTCGATTGTTCTTTGAAAGAGCTGGCGTAGACTCAGTGGGCTGAATGGCCTCCTTCTGTGATTTATTATTCAATAATTCTATCAGGGGAAACACACACACACACATACACACACACACACACACACACACAAAGGTTACGGGGAGAAGGCAGGAGAATGGGGTTGAGAAACTTATCAGCCTTGATTAAATGGCGGAGCAGACTTGATGGGCTGAAAGGCCTAATTTCTGCTTCTATGTCTTATGGCGCTCACACACATTCAATCTCACACACACATGCATGCATATGCAAACACACAAACAAACACGCAATTACACACACACACACTCAATCTCATACACACACGCACACTCATATGCACACACATTGACACACAGCACAAATGCAGTCAGATACACACACACGCACACACACACACACACACACACACACACACACACACACACACACACACACACACACACACACACACACACACACACACACACACACAGTTCCATGTCCTGACTTCCAGCCTTTAGTCCTGGAGGAAATTACTGTTTATAAACTGTTTGGACTCTGGACGTCCCTTCAGTATTTCACCCAGACCAGCAGAACTCAGGTAGGAGTTAGAATGTTCCAAACCTGAGCAGCAAAATCAATGGTTTTTCTGCATCTGCCATGTATGTAGAATCATACTGTACAGAAAGAGACTATTTGGCCCATTGTCCCTGTGCTGGCTCTTTGACAGAGCTATCCAATCATCCCCAGCTTTCTCCATCCTCCTGTAAATTTTTCCCCTTCTTGTTTATTGTCCAATTCCCTTTTGAAAGTTCCAGTTGAATCTGCATCCAGTGCCCTTTTGGGCAGCGCATTCCAGATCACAACAACTAACTGCAGAAAAATGTGTTTCTTCATGTTCTGTTGCCAATTGCCATAAAAGTTTATTCATGAACTCTTTAGGTGCAGGAATTAGGTCCCATGTTACGTTGGGACTGTGTTGAGTTTGGCAAAGTTGATGACAGGACTCACAACAAAACCCTACAGTCACCAGACTGGAATTAAACCAGGTTAATTTGTAATTCCTACTTCAACTCATATTCAAAAGGGGCTGAAAGCTGTCTTCCTGCTCTTATACTTGTTAGGTCCTTTGTTCCAATGTTCCTTACTGGTGGTGTGAACTATTCTGTAAATACCGTTAGCTGCCATCATCTTCCACACCTCAGTTTTCAGTGTGTTTGTGTGTGTGTGTGTGTATATGTGTAATACGTATGTGTGTTTGCAAATGTATGTGTGCGCATGCATGTGTGTACACGTATGTGTGTGTGTGTGTGTCATGAAGCTATTAATATATATAATATTTTGGAAAATATTTTTCTTTTAAAATAGAGGTTTAGCCTGTGGGTGTGTCTTAATTGGATTAAAGCCAGCTAGTCTGGGTGCTTTGATGTGTACTAGTTTTGATATGTATGAGAAATAGTGCATTTGCATTTTTTGAGTAGAGTAGGGTGAAAATGGACACCCATCCCGCAGATACCAAGCATTTTTAGTATTACTAATAAAATCGGTTCTATGAAAGGGGTTTCATTGGTAAAAGGGAAGCTCAAAGAGACTGGTGAGACAATGAGAGTTTACATTCAATGGGTAGTGGTAGGTATAACAAGTCAACCGTTCTGGGTGTGCAGAGCAGAGGCAACATGAGATGAAAAGGCAGCTGTAAGCCTCCAACTGGCACCACAGGAACCAAAGTGAAAAGAACCTCATTTTGAATTTGTACGGTGAAAATGCTTTGCCTGGTGTTTGGTTCATTCTTTGGATTGCTGTTGCCTTAATGGAGATTAGTTTGGGAATTTGTTAAAAGTTATGATAGTAGTAATTTGTAGTCATGTGTATATATATTTTAACTTGTGTAAATTAATAAAATGTTTCATTTAGTTTAATGTAAACCTCGAGAACTGATGGTCTGATTCCTGAATTTAGAGTTGCAGCTCAAACATGACACTTAAAATTATTGGTTATGACAGTTGTTTAAAGTTTCCCTCTGGGATTTTTAAATAACTGTTTTACCAGCTGCATCGGTCATAACAGCGTGCGTGCATGGGTGTGTGTGTAAATGTCTGTGTGTGTATGTGTATATATGCAATGCGTATTTGTGTTTGCAAATGTATGTGTGCACGCATACGTGTGTGTATATGTGTGCCTGTCATTTTACCCCAGGAAGGGAGCACAGGAGAGACAAGCTCTGACCCATTCCTCACCCAACATCCCGACAGTAGTAGGCACCAGCTGTGGCTGTGAGTCAGGAAGCTGTGGGTTAAAAAACCCACTCCAGAAACTTGAGCACAAAAATCCAGGCTGGCACTCCCCAGTGCAATAATGGGGGAGTGCTGCACTGTCAGAGGCACCATATCCCTTATCAAGACTTTAAACTGAGGCTCTCTCTGGCGGATGCAAAAGATCCCCATTGGCAATATTTCAAAGAAAGGCAGGAAACTTTTCCCCTAGTGCCCTGGACCAATATTTAGCTCTCAACCATCATCACTAACAAATCGATCATCTGATCATTTATCTCGTTGCTATTTGTGGGAGCTTGCTGTGCGCAAACTGATTGCTGCACTTCTCACATCAGTGACTACACTTCAAAAGTATTTTACTGGCTGTAAAACTCATTGAGATGCCATGAAAGGTGCTACATAAATGCAAGTTTTTGCTTTCTTTTCATGTTAGGGACCAGGCCAGTTAAGCATCTATCCCTCTCAAGAAACATTTGAGTTCCTTCCCTGTAGATTGGGCAGTCGCCAACCTCACGCCTACTCAGCACTGCAAAGTCTTGTTGAACAACTTCAATTACCTCATTCCATGTTGAAACCTGTGGAGAAATTTGTTTTTTTTTCTCTCTCTCTCTCAGTGATGTAAGACATATTTTTACCTTATCACTCTGAACAACATTACTCATACTCCCCTCTCAGTTTTTTTTTAAGAAAAAATAACAACACTTCCTGTTGGTTCCCGCATGTTGCCAGGGACAACAGAACCAAGTAAGCGGGTTGGTTGGTTGGTTGGTTGGTTGATGAAGGATGGAAGGTTTGGATGAGTGTGACACGGTGACTGGGGTTCCCGGTCAGCATGAAGTGCAGAGAATGGCAGATGAGATTTCAACTTACCAACTGACCCAACTAGAACAAAACAGAACAGGTAAAAATGAATAAATGAAACAACAGGATGAATCACAACAGTATCAACAACAATGCAAAAAGATAAGAGCTGTGCCACTTTATGCAAACTTTTACACGTGATGTACATCTCGCATTCTCCACCCGGGCTGGCATTGCCCATTTGCCTTTGCCAAGGTGGTGGTGGGCTTTATTTCTGAATGAGTTGGACACAACACTGTATCTCTTCATGGGGGGGCCATTAAGAGTCCACCATGTTGCTGTGGGACTGGAGTTCTGGAGTCACATATAGGCTGAGAAAGAGTCAGACTGGCAGATTTTCATTCCCCCCCCGCCCCACCCTGCCTAAAGGGACAATAGTGAAGCAGTTGTTTTTTTTTTAACTACCTGGCTGCTTTGTGGTCACTGTTACTGATTTAAATTAAAGCTGCAAAGATCTCAAACGTAGGATTTGACCTCACACTCAATCCCTCACTTAATAGTAATTGGACAGTTGACCAAAGCCATCAATTCCCATTGTCAGCTTCTGTGCAGCCTGAACAAGAGTTATCTAATGGTCTACATTCCACTCTAGACAACATACTTCAGGAAGGGTATATATAACCCTGGGTGGGGGTGGGGGAATGGAGGTGCAGTGCAGATTCACCAGAACGATACCTGTATAACAGGTTTGATAAATATTCATTCCCTTGAGTACGGAAGACTAAGGGGCAATCTGATTGGAGTGTTTAAGATGAGTAAAGGGTTTGATAGGGAAAGGGGGAGAAATTATTTCCTCTGTTGGGGTGGAGCCCAGAATTAATCGGGGTTGGGGAGGTGTTGTGGGGGGGGGGGCAGCTTCGTAAAATTAGAGACAGGTTGTTTGGGGGGTGATGTTAGGAAGCACTTTTTCACACAAAGGGGGGTGGAAATCCGGAACTCTCTCCCCAACAATGCTGTTGAGGCTGGGGGGTCAACTGAACATTTTAAAACTGAGATTGATAGATCTTCTACTTCTCTTTAGCTCTGAAGAAGAGTCACACGGACTCGAAATGTTAACTGTGTTTCTCTATCCACAGATGCTGTCAGAATTTTTCTAGCATTTTCTGTTTTTATTTCAGGTTTCCAGCATCCACTGTATTTTGCTTTTATCTTATTGATAGATCATTGTTTAGGTGAGGGTATTAAGGGTTATGGAACCAAGGGGTGTGAATAGACTTGGGATACAGATCAGCCACGATGATTGAATGGTGGGGCAGAACCGGTTCAAGGGGCTGAATGGCCTCTCCCCCGTTTGATGTTCCTTTTTACGCAAACATCCTACTCAGGTTCAGATAGGAAGGAAAACCAAGTAGGGTGGCTTGTTCCTGATCTGTAATCCTAGCGAGACTCCAGGGTGAGGGGTGCGAGAACCAGTAGGGGAGAGAGGGAGAGACAGTATAAAACACAACTGGAACTTGCAATCGTTCCTGAAAAAGGTTTGCTGACTGATTTATTTTACACCGAGCATTCCCTTTTTCCCACTTCGAAAGCTCAGCTAGCTTGTGCTCCACTGAGTCACATTCCGTTTAGTTTAGTGTGGAGTTGGAAAACTATTTGCGGATCTTGAGCCAATTTTGTTTCTGCGTCCTGGACACGGGAGCTGAGCAGTGTAAGGTTGCAGACAGGACTGAGATGCCTGGCCCTCAATGGAGTTGAGACAGTCAAGGGTTTACAGGCAACGCGTGCTTTCACAGGCTGGAGCTCGGCCATGTATAATTAGGCAAGCAAGAAGCGGCACGAGCAGATCAAACAAAAAAAAAATCAAAAGGGTAACTTTAATGGTTGTGAGACAGAGGTGCCCTTTCTTTCACTGGCCACGCACTGTTTGTAGCACTTAGAATAACGAGCCCTCAATCCCTTTTGATCGATGTCTTTTCGGGCCAGCTACAACATGCCCTGCAAAGCTACAGTTGATACAAGCATCTCTCTGAGGTTGCAGCAATCTGATAAACATGCAGCTCATTTCAGTAACCTGGTTTGAAGGCTTGCAATCTCATTGTCACTGAAGAATAGACATAAATTGGCTGCATCCATCAGGCCTAATGATTGCAGTTTGATGAATTTAACAGTGCTTCTCTTTCTGTGGAGCTGTACGTAGGTGCATGTTGTGCCTGTGTCTTTATTTGTGTGCTCTGTGTTTGTGTATCTGCATCCTCATGTGCAAAAGCTGGGTAGGTATCGTTTGTCTGCCTTTGCGTATGTGTGTTTTACTGCTGTACGTTTTGCATTTGCGTGCGTGTGTGTGTTTTGTGTTTGCACACGTTTTGATTTAGAATGCGCGCTTGATATTTGCGTGTATGTTTTGTTCCAAGACGGTTCCATCTTGGATGCCAGGAATAAGTTGACCTCCTTCTGCCGTATCCCAGGGGTTTTGCCCCCAACCACAACCCAGGGAAGTTGACACCCACCTGCAGTCCTCCCAGCAACCACCCTGACTAAGATCGGGGACAATCACAGCTCCATAACACACGCATAGCGGAGCCTTTAGTCTCTGGGACAAAGGAGGGGCTCAACGATGATTATTAAAAAATGAATGGTGGGGGAAAAAAAGGCACCTCATGCAGTGGATCAACAATTGTCATGAACAACACAATGTGTAGCTATACTTCACCAACTCTGAGCAGCTTAATAGAGCAAACTGAGACTGACTCTGGCTGTGGTTTGAAAGAGGCAGATGGGCTAAAATGGGTTAAGCAGCCATCCATCATTAGAAATTTTTCACGCAGAAAGTAATGTATTGGGATGTAGTATGTTAGTGAAATGAGACGTGACATGGTGAGTGTTTGGGAGGAATGGGTGAAAGGGTGAACGGTCGCCAAGTTCTGCTTCTCTACCCAGTTCCCAAGTGTCTCCATAACTGGGGTCTTTCTCATCTCCTGTCTGGGTCTGTTGTAAACTAACCAATGGAGCCTGATCGCTGTGATTAACCGGCAACTCCATTATCGCTGAAAACAGAGCCATGTTGCTGAAGCTCTTCGTCTTGCACTCATCAGGACAAATGCAAGAATGCCAAATTTCAAATGATCACAACAATTTATACTACAGAAGAAAAGGGTGCTGATTGGTGGAAAATCGACTCTGATTGGCTGAGGCGTTGCTGTGGAGAAAGCCATGGGGAATTCTGAGCTCCCCATGCTCCCAGGCAATTCAAAAAAGGCACAGGCTTGAACATATTCCTTTTGTTTGCAGAGAACGGGTCCCTGCGTATGAATGTCTGTCGCTTCCGGCAAGAGCAAATGAGCCACATTATGAGTTGACTGATTATCCTAAATTGGTTGTTCGTGTAGCTGTTAGCTATTTTCCATTATCATTGTATCATGTAACTGCCAGGAGGGTAGAAGGTAAACTAAATGGAACCTGGTCTTTTATCGTTGAATGATGCTCTAATGACTCCCTCTTGTCCTCCTCCAAAAGCAGGACTTTTAACTGGGAACTGATGAGAGCCACAGTAACCACCCCCTGCCCCCACCCCACACCGCCACCCCCCCCAACCCCCCACCCCCAATATACTCCAATCAACCTGGCTAATTCAGCAAGAGTCTCCAAATTCTGCTTCTTTACCCAGGAGAGGCAACCAGCTGCCTTGAGAGGAGAGCTGAAGGTGAATTTAAAATGTGTCCAAATTCTCAAACTGCCCGTCACACTCTCTGGATCATGAGCGCAGGCATCTGGATGACAGGTCCAGTAACATAATCACAGCACCACTCTTCCCAGTATTTGTGGAGAAGCCTGTGACCTCTCAATCGAGGCACATTTGTTCTCAGTGAGGCAACACACGGTCTACGAAACTGTGAACGTAACACCGCAGAAGGTGTGGTGACGGTAAATGGTGAATATTTTCATGTCAGCTCCCAGGAATGGAATGAATTGTTTATGTGTTTGTACCTCAATCCCTATCGGCTTTGATCTTAAATCCTTGAGTATTCTTAAGGGTCAAAGTTATCAGTCAGTCAAACTTTGTTATGTCTCATTTCCTTTGAGAGGAATAGAGGAAGCTATAAATAAACACACAAATAAATCTCGGGAACAGCAAGGGAATAGAACAGTTTTACCTAATGTTACAACTTTTTTTCAGGCTGAGAGGAAAGCCTAAATTCAAAATCAAATGGCTTGGGATGCAGGCCTGGGCCTAGTTTAACAGCAGCAGCAGTTCTCTGGGCCAGAAGCTCTGGAATTCCCTCCCTAAACTTCTCCAATTCTCTCTCTCTCTCTCTCTCTCCTCCTTTAAGGCACTTATCAAACCTATCTGGTCACCAGTCTTGGTATGGCTCAGTGGCAAGTTTTGCTTGTAAAGCGTTCCTGTGAAGCACATTGGGATGTTTTATTGTGTTAGAGTTGCTATATAAATGAAAGATGTTGTTGTTCTTGGATGTGGGCAATGGTGGCCAGACCAGCATGTATTCCCCATACCTAGTTGCGCTGAGGTGGTGGTGGTGAGCCTTCTCCTTAAAGCCTGTGGAGAGATTGTTTCACAACTACAATTCTTTGGCATCAACTCCCAAACCCAGAGCCTCCAGCAATCTAGAAGGAAAAGGGTGTTGATGGGGTGAGGGGGGGTGGGGGGGGGGTGCAGCCTGGGAGTATTGGTGGCGGGGGGGAAGGTGTTGGTGGTGGAAGTGGGGGAGGTGGTGTTCGTGGTGGGGGGGAGGTATTGGTGGCGGGGGAGGTGTTGGTGGTGGAGGGGAGGTGTTGGTGTTGGGGGGGGAGGTGTTGGTGTCGGGGGGAGAGGTGTTGGTGTTGGGGGGAGATGTTGATGGTGGGGGAAGAGGTGTTGGTGTGGGGGGAGGTGTTGGTGTGGGGGGAGGTGTTGGTGGTGGGGGGGAGATGTTGATGGTGGGGGAGGAGGTGTTGGTGTGGGGGGCGGTGTTGGTGTGGTGGGAGGTGTTGGTGTGGGGGGGAGGTGTTGGTGTGGGAGGAGGTGTTGGTGTTGGGGGGAGGTGTTGGTGTGGGGGGGAGGTGTTGGTGTGGGGGGAGGTGTTGGTGTGGGGGGGAGATGTTGATGGTGTGGGAGGAGGTGTTGGTGTGGGGGGAGGTGTTGGTGTGGGGGGGAGATGTTGATGGTGTGGGAAGAGGTGTTGGTGTGGGGGGAGGTATTGGTGTGGGAGGAGGTGTTGGTGTGGGGGGAAGGTGTTGGTGTGGGGGGAGGTGTTGGTGTGGTGGGGAGGTATTGGTGTGGGGGAGGTATTGGTGGTGGGGGGAAGGTGTTGGTGTGGGGGGAGGTGTTGGTGTGGGGGGAGGTGGTGGTGTGAGGGGGGAGGTGTTGGTGTGGGGGGAGGTGTTGGTGTGGAGGTAGGTGTTGGTGGTGTAGGGGGGAGGTGTTGGTGTGGGGGGAGGTGTTGGTGTGGTGGGGAGGTATTGGTGTGGGGGGAGGTGTTGGTGTGGGAGGAGGTGTTGGTGTGGGGGGAGGAGGTGTTGGTGTGGGGGGGAGATGTTGATGGTGTGGGAGGAGGTGTTGGTGTGGGGGGAGGTGTTGGTGTTGGGGGGAGATGTTGATGGTGTGGGGGGAGGTGTTGGTGTGGGGGGAGGTGTTGGTGTAGGGGGAGGTGTTGGTGTAGGGGGAGGTGTTGGTGTGGGGGGAGGTATTGGTGTGGGGGGGAGGTATTGGTGTGGGGGGAAGTGTTGGTGTGGGGGGAGGTATTGGTGGTGAGGGGAAGGTGTTGGTGTGGGGGGAGGTGTTGGTGTGGGGGGAGGTGTTGGTGGTGTGGGGGGGGAGGTGTTGGTGTGGGGGGAGGTGTTGGTGGTGTGGGGGGGAGAGGTGTTGGTGTGGGGGGAGGTGTTGGTGTGGGGGGAGGTGTTGGTGTGGGGGGAGGTGTTGGTGTGGGGGGGAGGTGTTGGTGTGGGGGGAGGTGTTGGTGTGGGGGGGAGATGTTGATGGTGTGGGAGGAGGTGTTGGTGTGGGGGGAGGTGTTGGTGTGGGGGGGAGATGTTGATGGTGTGGGAGGAGGTGTTGGTGTGGGGGGAGGTATTGGTGTGGGAGGAGGTGTTGGTGTGGGGGGAAGGTGTTGGTGTGGGGGGAGGTGTTGGTGTGGTGGTGAGGTATTGGTGTGGGGGGAGGTATTGGTGGTGGGGGGAAGGTGTTGGTGTGGGGGGAGGTGTTGGTGTGGGGGGAGGTGTTGGTGGTGTGATGGGGGAGGTGTTGGTGTGGGGGGAGGTGTTGGTGGTGTGGGGGGGGAGGTGTTGGTGTGGGGGGAGGTGTTGGTGTGGTGGGGAGGTATTGGTGTGGGGGGAGGTGTTGGTGTGGGAGGAGGTGTTGGTGTGGGGGGAGGAGGTGTTGGTGTGGGGGGGAGATGTTGATGGTGTGGGAGGAGGTGTTGGTGTGGGGGAGGTGTTGGTGTTGGGGGGAGATGTTGATGGTGTGGGAGGAGGTGTTGGTGTGGGGGGAGGTATTGGTGTGGGAGGAGGTGTTGGTGTGGGGGGAGGTGTTGGTGTAGGGGGAGGTGTTGGTGTGGGGGGAGGTGTTGGTGTGGGGGGGAGGTATTGGTGTGGGGGGAGGTGTTGGTGTGGGGGGAGGTATTGGTGGTGGGGGGAAGGTGTTGGTGTGGGGGGAGGTGTTGGTGTGGGGGGAGGTGTTGGTGTGGGGGGAGGTGTTGGTGGTGTGGGGGGGAGAGGTGTTGGTGTGGGGGGAGGTGTTGGTGTGGGGGGGAGGTATTGGTGTGGGGGGAGGTGTTGGTGTGGGGGGAGGTGTTGGTGTGGGGGGGAGGTATTGGTGTGGGGGGAGGTGTTGGTGTGGGGGGAGGTGTTGGTGTGGGGGGAGAGGTGTTGATGTTGGGGGAGGTGTTGGTGTGGGGGGAGGTGTTGGTGTGGGGGGAAAGGTGTTGGTGTGGGGGGGAGTTGTTGGTGGTGGGGGGAGGTGTTGGTGTGGGGGGAGGTGTTGGTGTGGGGGGAGGTATTGGTGTGGGGGGAGGTGTTGGTGTGGGGGGAGGTGTTGGTGTGGGGGGGAGGTGTTGGTGTGGGGGGGAGGTGTTGGTGTGGGGGGAGGTGTTGGTGTGGGGGGGAGGTATTGGTGTGGGGGGAGGTGTTGGTGTGGGAGGGAGGTATTGGTGTGGGGGGAGGTGTTGGTGTGGGGGGTAGGTGTTGGTGTGGGGGGAGGTGTTGGTGTGGGGGGAGGTGTTGGTGTGAGGGGGGAGGTGTTGGTGTGGGGGGGAGGTGTTGGTGTGGGGGGAGGTGTTGGTGTGGGGGGGAGGTGTTGGTGTGGGAGGGAGGTATTGGTGTGGGGGGAGGTGTTGGTGTGGGGGGGAGGTATTGGTGTGGGGGGAGGTGTTGGTGTGGGAGGGAGGTATTGGTGTGGGGGGAGGTGTTGGTGTGGGGGGTAGGTGTTGGTGTGGGGGGAGGTGTTGGTGTGGGGGGAGGTGTTGGTGTGAGGGGGGAGGTGTTGGTGTGGGGGGGAGGTGTTGGTGTGGGGGGAGGTGTTGGTGTTGGGGGGAGGTGTTGGTATGGGGGGGAGGTGTTGATGGTATGGGAGGAGGTGTTGGTGTGGGGGGAGGTGTTAGTGTGGGGGGATGTTGATGTTGGGGGGGAGGTGTTGGTGTGGGGGGAGGTGTTGGTGGTGGGGGGGAGATGTTGTTGGTGGGGGGGAGGTGTTGGTGTGGGGGGAGGTGTTGGTGTGGGGGGGCTGCTGCCAGAGTAAGAAGGGCAGTCCAGAGTTGTAAGAGCTGGAGGAGGTGCTGGGCTGCACATCCCAAACTCAAACTGCATGGTGCCCGGTAAGATACAGGCACAGAAACAGCAGAAGTAAGTTCCGGATCAGACGCATGCAGAGAGATGAGGAAAGAATATTTAGGGCCCAACGCTGGAACGAGTTAAAGCAGAACTCGAGGAAGGGCTGACTCGAGGCGCAGGACTAAAGCCTGGGCTATGGGACTATCCCAGGAAATCCGGCGTAGCTGGTTATCCTGATTAGGAACAGGCAATAAATGCTGACCTTGCCAGTGATGCTCACACATCCCGAGAGTGAATTTTCAATGTTTGGCTTGACTTGCTAACCTGCTCCGAAGGGCCAAGCACATATTATAGGACAAGAGTCAACAACAACAACATGCATTTATATAGCGCCTTCACTATAATACAGGCACTTCACAAGGGCATTACGAAGCAAGTTTTGACACTGAATCACATAAGGAGATATTAGGGCAGATGACCAAAGCTTGGTCAAAGAGCTGGATTTTAAAGGAGGAGAGAGGGATAGAATGGTGAGGAGCTGTAGGCAGAGTATTCCAGAGTTTAGGAATTCCAGGCAGCTGAAGGCATGGCTGCCACTGACGGAGCGATTAAATTTGGGGGATATTTAAGAGACTAGAATTAAATCAGCACAGATATCTCAGAGCATTGTCAGGCTGGAGGATATTGCAGAGAGAGGGAGGGGTGAGGCAATGGAGGGACTTGAAAACAATTTTAAAATTGAGGTGTTGCTTTACCAGGAGCCAATGTAGGTTAGCGAGCACAGGGGTGATAGGGGAATGCGGCTTGGTGCAAGTTAGGATATGGGCAGCTGATTGGCAACTAACATCTCTGCCAATCAAGAGTCTACTTGTCAACCAATTAGCATTCTCTTCACATACAGTATAAATTGTTGTTTTCCCACTATGTCAGTATTCTTGCAAAGAGTCCTGATGAGTGCAAGATAAAAAACTTTGACATGTCTTTTTTTCAGCAATACTCAAGTTCTGAACCTAACATTGATTCCTATGGGAAATAATGATTCACTCGGAGTTGCAATTTTCAGGTGCGTAACCACAACTTTATGTCTAGACTTTACTGCAATTGGGTTTTTACACCAATCTGGAAGTTTTCTATCAAGCTACCAGTCTGAATGATTTCAATTACATTGTAATGCTCTGGTAGGATCTGAACTCACGATCCGCGATTGCTAGTCATGTACCACGTCCACATTACTGCCACTTCCAGAACACAGCCAGCTAATCATACAGGGCTACTCCCCGCCAATGCTGCCCCTTCGGTTCAGCAGACAGAACCACTGTCAGAGGTGCTCCAACATCTCGTTGGAGTGACACAATTCAAGAGTGGTTTCTAGTGCATCAGTGTGGGGTGGGGGGGGTGCCTGACGAATGGTCGATTCACTGAGCCCAAGGGTTTCATGTCAGTGGTGTATTTGACACATGCGCAAGTGTAGACACACGCACAGAGGTGCACACAGACATGCGCCCACAAACATATAGGGCAGAATTTTATGACAGTGGGATTTTTACATTTCCGCTGAAGTCAACGGGGTTTAGAATGTCTCGCCGCATTTTACAGCCCCTTCCCCGCTGAAATAGGGCTGTAAAATTCTGCCCATTCACGCAGATACACCCATGAATACACATACAAATGTGTACGGACCAACACATAGTCCAGCTGTGGCTCAGTGGGTAGCACAGATCAGCCATGATCATATTCAATGACGGAGCAGGCTCCACAGGCTGTATGGACCACGTCTCCTCCTAATTCTTGTTTACTTGTGTTCACTCTCGCCTCTTGAGGCAGAAAGTTGTGGGTTAAGAAGTCCCAATTCCAGGACTTGAGCACAAAAATCTAGGCTGACACTGCAGTGCAATTCTGAGGAAGTGCTGCACTGTTAGAGGTGCCATCTTTTGGAAGAGATGTCAGTTTGTGGCCCTGTCTATCCTCTGCAGGGAGATGGTTTTTACACTGTTGAAAGGGGAGAGTGGGAGGAGCAATAAAAAGGAGGTTCCGGGATAGGGTAGAGGGAGCGAGATATAAAAACAACAAAGATGTCATGGAACAAAGGGCAAAGGGAGTGGTAATGGTTGCGGTAAAGAAACAAAGCATTTATCCAGAGTGCGTGTGAATGGCAGAACAATGAACAGCTCTGCCTGAAAGCAAAAACATGGAAACTAGATACAGACTGGCGCATGGCGAAAAAAAGAATCAAAATGGAGGACAGAGCTCATGATCTGAAGTTGTTGAACTCAATATTCAGTCCGGAAGGCTGTAAAGTGCCTAGTCGGAAGATGAGGTGCTGTTCCTCCAGTTTGCGTTGGGCTTCACTGGAACAATGCAGCAGGTCAAGGACAGACATGTGGGCATGAGAGCCAAGGTGGTCAAGTATAACCCTGCCTTTGTTAGGAAACCTGCTGAAAAGGGTGGTGCTGTTGTTGTCTGGCATAACAACCTCTACCCCGCAGAAGCCAAGCACCAACTCTCAGACACTTCTTCCTTTCTACCCCCGGACCATGATTCCAACATCGAACATCAAGCCACGTTTCTACCTTCCTTCAGTTCTGAAGAAGAGTCATATTCAACTCGAAATGTTAAACTCTGTTTCTCACCACAGACGCTGCCGGACCTGCTGAATATTTCCAGCACTTTCTGTTTTTATTTCAGATTTCCAGCATCCGCAGTATATTTATTTTAGTTCTCTCCGGTGCCCTGGCCAATACTGACACCCCCCCACCCCACCACCCCCCCCCCCATTAACATCACAAAAACAGATTATCTGGTCATTACTGCATGGCAGTTTGTGGGATCTTGCTGTGCACAAACTGGCTGCCGCCGTTCCTACATTACGACACTGACTGTTCTTCAAAAAATGCTTCATTGGCTGAAAAACACTTTGAGGTGTCTGTTGGCCGTGAAAAGGGGCTTAAATGCCAGGCTTTTTCTTTTTAGATTCCTGTTGCGCACACATGTAAACAAATACGCACACAAAAACATACATGTAAACAAACACGCACACAAAAACACACATGCAAACAAACACGCACACAAAAACACACATGTAAACAAACACGCACACAAAAACACACATGTAAACAAACACGCACACAAAAACATACATGTAAACAAACACGCACACAAAAACATACATGTAAACAAACACGCACACAAAAACACACATGCAAACAAACACGCACACAAAAACACACATGTAAACAAACACGCACACAAAAACATACATGTAAACAAACACGCACACAAAAACACACATGCAAACAAACACGCACACAAAAACACACATGTAAACAAACACGCACACAAAAACATACATGTAAACAAACACGCACACAAAAACACACATGTAAACAAACACGCACACAAAAACACACATGCAAACAAACGCACAAAAAAACACACATGCAAACAAACACGCACACAAAAACACACATGCAAACACGCACAAAAAAACACACGTGCAAACAAACACGCACACAAAAACACACGTGCAAACAAACACGCACACAAAAACACACACAAAAACACACGTGCAAACAAACACGCACACAAAAACACACACGCAAACAAACACGCACACAAAAACACACATGTAAACAAACACGCACACAAAAACACACATTCAAACAAACACGCACACAAAAACACACATTCAAACAAACACGCACACAAAAACACACATTCAAACAAACACGCACACAAAAACACACATTCAAACAAACACGCACACAAAAACACACGTGCAAACAAACACGCACACAAAAACACACATGTAAACAAACACACACACAAAAACACAAATGTAAACAAACACGCACACAAAAACACACATTCAAACAAACACGCACACAAAAACACACATGCAAGCAGAGGTGCACACAAAGGCAGGCAGAGAGAACAGGACAGAATGTCAAGAGTCTGTCAAGAGTCCTGCGTGGATATTGAATGAGATCACACCTACAATCAGAACTGATTAGTATCTGTGATAAGTAGGAGTTGATTACAGGACAGCAAGCAGAGAAGGATGTAGCCAGACTCAGCCTGCCATTGATAAGAATCTCTAATCTTTTATCAGCACTTACAGTGGGAGGGGGGGAGGGGTGGGGGGGGGATCAAGGTTATGACAGTTTAGGGATCAGCCCAGCCCCCTCTTTGTGTGTTTCTCTCGCTCTCTGCCGCTTTCTCTCACTCTGTCGCTGTCTCTCCTGTTTTCTCTGTGTCTGTCTCTTTTTCTGTACCTCTTTTCACTCTCTCTCCCTCTCTGTCTCTCCCTCTCTCCCTTACTTTCTCTCTCTTAAGCCTTTCTTCCCCTCTCATTCTCTGTCCTTCTGTTGCTCCCTCACTCCCTCTCCCCTCATCATGCTTTCTCCCGAGCTGTCATCTTGTCTCTCTCTCTCTCCCTCTCCTCCTTGCTCTCTCTTTCTCTGACTCTCTCTCCCTTGCTTTCTCCACAGTTCTTCTTCTGTTTCCCTCTTTCTTGTCCCTTGTAGCATCTGTCTCTCTCTTTCTCTCTCCCTCTTGCTCCTTCTGTCTCACTAGCTCTCCCTCTTTCCCTTACTTCCTCCTCTCACGTCCCCTCTCTCTGTACGATTGCTCGAGCACTTATGCAGCACTCACCATGCACCGTCAGTGTGACTGATGCCTCGGTTTTCCCCACCATGTTCTCAGCCACACAGGTGTAGGTCCCCACATCAGCCGCTGTGACATGTCGAATGACCAACGTGTTGCCCCCCTGGATTTCAGACCTGCGGGATGGATTGAGACAGATTACCAGTGGGTACAGAGACAATGCAACACTTCACATTCCAACAACACCTCTCATGTGGAAGACACTCAGATGGGGGGGGAGGCAGGGGGGGAAGGGCGGATAGGAGGCAGAGTAGATCACCGAACAGTCACAGGAAGGAGTAGGGGCGATAGGGGGTGGGGGGGTGGGGGTGTGTGGATGCACCTCTCAAGGGGCCCACGATAAGAAACAGAAATAACCTGCATTTCTATAGAGCCATTCACAATGTGAGGACATCCCAAAGCACTTTTCAGCGAATGAGGTACTTCGGAAGTGTAGTCAATGTTGTAATGAAGCCAATTTGCGCATAGCAAGATCCCATTGACAGCAGTGCTCTACCAAGTGTAACCTGTTTTTGTGATATTGACAGATTAATATTGGCCAGGACACTGGGGAGAATTGCCCTGCTCTCCCTCAATATAGTGCTGTGTGATCTTGACCACCCACCCCAGAGGGCACACACGGTCTTGTTTTGATGTCTCATATGAGAGTTGGCACCTCTGACAGTGCAGCACACAGTAAATTGTAGCATGCTTTGGAAGAAAGTAATTAAAGTAAATTAACTAAATAACACAAATTAGAATGGCGGTACAGGTGTTATGTTGCAGCAGTGAGATTTTAATGTAGGAGCTTTTGGACACCAAGGTGATCCATGGCAAACACGTCTGCAGGAACTGTAAGCAGCATGAGGAATTCTGAATCAGGATTATTGATCTGGAAGCCAAAATGCAGACACTACGCAACATAAGGGAGGGAGAGAAATGCCTGGATACTTTGTTCCAGAAGACAGTCACACCTCATAGAAGAGGGACATCTGTTTTGGTCAGCGGTGAGGGACAGGAGGATGTGACTGTCAGTGAGGCAGGTAATGGGACCGAGCAGACAGTAGGGGAGGAGCCTCAGGCTTTGCAATTGTCAAACAGGTTTGAGATGCTCACAACCTGTGTGGATGAAAGCGAAGTGTGCAAGGTGGAGGAGCTGGCTGGCCATGGCACTGTGGTATAGGAAGCCGTTCAAGCAGGAGGGGCATAAAGAAATGTAGTGGTAGTAGGGATGGTATAGTGAGGGGGATTGACACTGTTCTCTATAGCAGATCGAGAGTCCAGATGGCTGTGTTGCCTGCCCGGTGCCAGGGTTCGGGATATCTGCTCAGGGTTGGAGAGGAACTTGCAGCAGGAGGCAGAGGATCTAGTTGTCGTGGTCCATGTAGGTACCAATGACATAGGTAGAACTAGGAAAGAGGTTCAAGTTTTTTTCTCTCTGTCCCTTGCTGCCATTCTCATATTACTATTTAGCTCCCCTGCCTTAACTCTACACTTTGAATTGTTATCTCTACCTAAGCTTGATCCCTCACCCCTCTTGTTTTGTTTAAAGCCTTCTCTGCTTCCCTAGTTGTACGATTTGCGAGGACACTCATCCCAGCACGGTTCAGGTGTAAACCCAGTGTCCCTATGGTACACCCCCACTTTCCCCAGTTAGAAATGTAAAAACGGATAGCAAGAGTTTCTACAGGCATTTAAAAAGGAAAAGAGTAATTAAAGTGAGTGTTGGTCCTCCAGAGAATGACAGTGGGGAGTTAATAGTAGATCATAAGGAAGTGGTGGAGGAAATGAACAAATATTTAGCTTCTGTGTTCCGTATAGAGGATACAAAAAATATTCCAGTAATAGCTGCAAATCAGAAGGTGAAAGGGAGAGAGGAACTTGGTGAAATTGTAATCACTGGGGAAATGGTACTAAGCAAATTGATGGAGCTGCGGGCTGGCAAGTCTCCAGGTCCTGATGGACTACATCCTAGGGCCTTAAAAGATGTGGTTCATGAGGTAGTTAATGCGCTGGTGTTAATTTTCCAAAATTCGCTAGATTCTGGAAAGGTTCCATCAGACTGGAAAGTCACAAATATGATCCCTCTATTCAAGAAGGGAGGGAGGCAGAAAACAGGAAACTACAGGCCAGTTAGCTTGACGTCGGTCGTGGGGATGTTATTAGAATCGATCATTAAGGAGGTTATAGCTGGGCACTTGGAAGAGCTCAAGGCAATTGGAAAGAGTCAGCATGGGTTTTATAAAAGGAAAATCATGTTTAACCAATTTATCGGAGTTGTTTGAAGGAGTAACATGCACAGTGGATAAAGGGGAGCCTGTAGACGTACTGTACTTGGATTTCCAGAAGGCATTTGGTAAGGTGCCACATCAAAGATTATTATGGAAAATAGAATCGCATGGTGTAGGGGGTAACATATTAGCATGGATAGAAGAATGGCTACAGGCAGAAAGCAGAGAGTATGCATAAATAGGTCTTTTTCTGATTGGTAGGATGTGACGAGTGGAGTTCCACAAGGGTCTATTTTGGGGCCCCAACTTTTTACAGTTTACATCAATGACTTAGGTGAGGGGAGTGAAGACATGGTAGCTAAATTTGCAGATGACACAAAGATAGGTTGGAAAGTATCTTGTGAAGAGGACATGAGGAGGTTGAAGATGGATAGAGATAGATTGAGTGAGTGGGCAAAGATCTGGCAAATGGAATTTAATGTGGGAAAATGTGAAGTTGTTCACTTTGGCAGGAAGAACAAAAAATAGAGTATTGCTTAAATGGAGAATGGCTGCATAATTCTGAGGTGCAGAGGGCTCTAGGTGTTCTAGTACATGAGTCACAAAAAGTATGTAGGTACAGAAGTAATTAAGAAGGCTAATGGAATGCTATCCTTTATTATGAGAGGGACTGAACATAAAAGTAAGGATGTTATGCTTCAGTTATACAGGGCATTGGTGGGATCACATCTCGAATACTGCGCGCAGTTTTGGTCTCCTTATTTAAGGATGGATGTAAATGCATTGGAGGCGGTTCAAAGGAGGTTTACTAGACGGATACCTGGAATGAATGGGCTGTCTTATGAGGAAAGGTTGGACAGACTGGACTTGTTTCCATTGGAGTTTAGAAGAGTGAGGGGTGATTTGATTGAAGTGTACAAGATCCTGAACTGCTTTGACAAGATGGGCATCAAAAGGATGTTTCCTCTTGTGGGTGAATCCAGAACTAGTGGGCACTGTTTTAAAATTAGGGGTCGCCCTTTTAGGACAGAGATGAGGAGAACTTTTTTCAGTCAGAAGGTTGTGTGACTTTGGAACTCTCTGCCTCAGAAGGTGGTGGAGGCGGGGTCATTGTACATTTTTAAGGCAGAGGTAGATAGATTCTTGTTAGGCACGGGAATCAAAAGTTATCAAGGTTAGAGGGGAAAGTGGAAATCGAAAGACAAGAAGATCAGCCATGATCTTATTGAATGGCGGAGCAGGCTCGAGGTGCTGAATGGTCTAATCCTGTTCCTATTTCTTATGTTCTTATGTTCCCTCAGTACTACACTGGGGGTGCCAGCTAAAATTTTGTGCTCAAGTCTCTGGAGTGGGACCCAGAACTTTGCTGGCACAAGAGTGAGGGTCTCACTCACTGACCCAAGGACCCGAAAGGGGAAAGAGCTATGAGAATAGCTCTTCAAGAGAGGTTACTTAGACTCGAGGGGCAAATCACCTCCTCCTTCACCAGAAACCACAATGATTTGCAAAGAAAACTGACAATCAGGAAAAGACGAGCGAGTTCATCATGCCTGCCCCTCATGCATGATATCCGTACCACATAACTTAACACTTCCTACATCTGTCAGCCCAACCACCACCTCCAAACAAGGGTCACCATTGAGGGAGTGCTGAACTGTTGCAGGGGGAGAACTGAGGGAGTGCTGCACTGTTGGAGGATCAGAATTGAAGGAATGTGGCACTGTCAGAGGGGCAGTACTGAGGGAGTTCTGCACTGTTGGAGGATCAGAATTGAAAGAACGTGGCACAGTCAGAGGGGTAGTACTGAGGGAGTGCTGCACTGTCAGAGGGTCAGTACTGAGGGAGTGCTGCACTGTTGGAGGGTCAGAATTGAAGGAATGTGGCACTGTTAGAGAGGTAGTACTGAGGGAGTGCAGCACTGTCAGAGGTTCATGACTGAGGGGGTGCTACACTGTCAGAGGGTCAGTATTGAGGGCGTGCTGCACTGTCAGAGGGTCAGTACTGAAGGGGCGCTGCAGTGTCAGAGGGTCAGGACTGAGGGAATGCTGCAGTGTCAGAGGGTCAGGACAGAGGGAGTGCTGCAGTGTCAGAGGTGCTGTCTTTTGGATGAGACATGAAACCAAGGCAGCGTTTGCTTGCACAGATAAATCAGAGAGCAGGGGAGTTTCCTTTTGTCTTCTGTGGCCAATAGTTAACTCCACAACCAACGTCACTGAAGGGCAGATTATCTTCTCACTGTCACATTGCTGTTTGTGGGATCTTGCTGTGCACAAATTATCTGCTGTGTTATCTTTGTTACAATGGTGACTCCACTTCAGAAAGTATTTAATTGGCAGTAAAGTGCTTCGGGACGTGATGAGGCTGAGATAGGTGCCACAGAAATGAAAGTGTTGGCTCTCTCTTGCGACAGTCTGTGTTCACAGCAGTGAGGGCTGCCCAGTCTCTCCCAGCGCCAGCTGATACCAGTGCAAGTGCTGGCGAGCACAGCGACCGTACCTGCTCTTTGGCAGCATGCCATCCTCCTTCCTCCAGTGCACTGTAGGGGTCGGGTCCCCTCGAGCCTCGCACTTAAACTCCACCGTCTCATCCACCAGCAGCACCTGATTGTTAGGCTTCTTCACAAAGGAAGGTCGCTCTAGGGAGACAGCAGGAAGAGTATCAGAGCAGGTGAAAAGAAACCTTAAACCACCGCAGGCCCCGGGGAATCGCAAATAAAAACAGAAACAAGCCGCTCAGCAGGTCAGTAGTTCTCACCACTCTCTGGGTAGTCTCTCCTAAAATCCCTATGGGATTTACTCGTGATGATCTCACATTAATGACCCCGAGTTTTGGTTGTCCTGACAAGTGGAATCGTCTTCTCTGTGTCTACCCTATTGATGCCCTGCATAATTCCCCTCCGGTGTTCCCCAAGGATCTATCCTTGGGCCCCCGCCTATTTCTCAAATACGTGCTGCCCTTCTGCGGACATCACCCAAAGGCACAGGGTTCGTTTTCACATGGACGCTGACTACACCCAGCTCTACCCCACCATCACCTCTCTCGATTCCTCCTCCACTGTTGCTAAATTGTCAGACTGTTTATCTGGCATCCAGTCCTGGATGAGCAGAGATTTCCTCACATTAAATATTGGGAAGAGTGGAGCTGTTGTTTTCGGTCTCTGCTCCAAACTCTGTTCCCTAGCGACTGACCCCATTCTTCCTGAACATAGGTCCTAGATCTGAAACATCAATTCTATTCCTGTCTCCGCAGGTACTGCCTGGCCTGCTGAGTATTTACAGCATTTCTGTTTTTATTTCAGGTTTCCAGCATCTGCAGTATTTTGCTTTACCACCCCACTACCACCGAGAAGGACAAGGGCAGCAGATAGATGGGAACACCAGCATCTGGAATGTCCCCTCCAAGTCGCTCACCATCCTGACTTGGAAATATATTGGCCGTTCCTTCGCTGTCGCCGGGACAAAATCCTGGAACTCCCTCCCTAACAGCGCCGTGGGTGTACCTACACCACACGGACAAAACCCTGGAACTCCCTCCCTAACAGCGCTGTGGGTGTACCTACACCACACGGACAAAATCCTGGAAATCCCTCCCTAACAGCGCTGTGGGTGTACCCATACCACGTGGACTGCAGCGGCTCAAGAAGGCAGCTCACCACCATCTTCTCAAGGGGTAACTAGAGTTGGGGAGTAAATGCTGGCCCAGCCAGCAACACCCAAGTCCCAAGAATTAATTATGACAAAACCAAAAACGATTGCTGCAAACACCAGCAGTCGGGCAGGTGATGGATATGGAGAATGGAAAGTAGGGGTTAACATTTCTGGTCAATGAGTTAACCTGAGAGGAAACCGTATTCTCAGTATACATGTGACAGTCAATGGATGGAAGAGCAGGGACTGGCTAACTAATTCTCTACTGTATGTTCCTAGGGTTCTACGAAAGGGATGGAAAATGATAATAGGCCACATTCCTTGTGCACAACTTTCTCCAGCCCATCTTAAAGCAAACGTTTTCTTCCTCCTGAACTCTCCTCGCTCTCTTCAGCAGGTGTTTGTCTCCTGGTTGGGACACCATTCCACATGTGTGAGACCATTCGCCACTCGTGATTGGTCGCACCGGGCAGGGTCACAGGTCACAATCCGCACACTTTGAGGCTCATACTCACCCAGGACCGTCAGCTCGGCCACTTCGCTGTCCCGCTCGCCCACCATGTTGGTCCCCACGCAGACATACTTCCCCGCATCGCTTTTCCGCGTGTTGGTGATCATCAGCTTTCCTCCCCGGATCTGGGTTTAATGAAGACATCAAAACATCATGGTGGTGCTGAGCAGTTGCAGGGGACCTAGCAGAGGTCAGGATCAGAGTGCTGGGGGATTTCGGGTGGGCTGCCTGGTTTATATTTAATTAATCCTTTCCTGGGATGTGGGCACCATTTGTTGCCCATCCCTAACTGCCCTTGATCTGAGTGGCTGGATAGGCCACTTCAGAAGGCAGTTAAGAGTCAACTACATTGCTGTGGGTCTGGAGTCACATGTACTCCAGACTTTAGTTAACCAGATGGCAGTTTTTGCCACAATAGTTTCACGGTCGCTATTACCAAGGCTAGTTCTAGCCAGATTTATTAATTGAATTTAAATTCCATCAGCTGCCACATTGGGATTTGAACCCTTGTCCCCAGGACATTAACCTGGGCCTCTGGATTACTCATCCAATGACATTACCACTTGGCCAGCATCCCCCTTATAGAGGAGTGGCTCTGGATAGGTAAGGGATTTGGTTGGGGGGGGGTTTGTTGGCGTGGGGGTGTTTGGGTAGGGGGTGGAGTGGGGGATTTGAGTGCGGGGGAGTTGGGGTGGGGGTGTTTGAGTGGAACGTTGAGTGGGAGGTTTGGGGTGGGGAGAGTTTGGGCACGGGGTTGGGATAAGGGGGTTGCGGGTAGGTGAGTTTGGGTGGAGAGTTGGTGTGGGGGGTGTTGGGTAGGGGCTGAGCTGGGGGTTAGTTTGGGAGGGTTTGGGTAGGGTGTTTGGGTATGTGGTTGGTATGGGGGGGGTTGCAGGTAGGTGAGTTTGGGTGTAAGCACAACAGAATTGGAGGGAGGTGGGTGAAGGATCTGAGTTTTCACTGGTGATCCTCCTCACCCCTCACTCTTGTCCATCACTGGTCTAGTTTGGACTGAGAGCTAACCATTATAGAAGGAGGGAGCTTGCATTTCTATAGCATCCTTCTCAATTTCAGCCTATCCCAATACACTTTACAGCCAATGAAGTATTTACTCAAAGTGTGATCAATGTTGAAATGCAAGCTATTTCTTTCACCTCCCATTTAATGCTGCATACATCATCCTTTATTCACTAATAGCCTATCTCCATCTCTGTAACATCTCCTGACTTCACCCCATCTCAGCTTATCTGCTGCTGAAACCCTCATCCATGCCTTTGTTATTTCCGGATTTGACTATTTCAACGTTCTCCTGGCTGGTTTCCCGTATAGCCACCCTCTGTGACCTTGAGCCCATCCAAAACCCTGTTGTCCGTCCTAAATTGTGCCAAGTCCTGTTTATCCCTCATTCCCATGAACACTGAGCTACACTGGCTCGCAGCCAAGCAAAGTCAGTTGTCAAATTCTCATCCATGTTTTCAAATCCCCCCCATGGTCTCGCTCCTCCCTGGCTCTGTAAAGTCCTCCAACCTCAAAACCCTCGGAGGTACCTGCGCTCAGCTAATTCGAACCTCTTGAACATCCCCGATTTTAATCACTCCGCTACTGTTTTTTTTTTTGAAAAATATACTTTATTCATAAAATATCTGGAAGAACATTCCAAACCATTTCAAAATCACCATCACATAAGTACAATAGCTCCGCTACTGGTGGCCGTGTTTCCAGTTACTTGGGCCCTAAGCTCTGGAATTCCCTCCCTAAACGCCTCTGACTCTCTTCTTTGCTTTCTCCCTCGAACAGGCTGCATCAAATTTAAGTTGCTGTTGTTGTTCTCAGCCCGCCTCGCCTCCGTCACCTCCCTCATGCTGGTTTGCTTCCCGACCCCAGACTCAGAGAAACATCGTGCAGACACTGCGATGCAGTCCTGCGACCAATGCAGATTGCGGCTGCTGCTGGCTTATTGTTGAGCTGAGGGAGGTTTACAACCTGTCAGATTGGAAAGAAAAAGCCTCCCGTTCAATCGGTTACCTCCCCCACCATCCCCCTCACCCCCGCTGCAGAGAGCAAGATTGCTGCTTGTGGAGAGAGAAATTAAACTCGGAGTTTGTGTGCAGAAACCATTAGGGTTCACAATGTAATCAGAAAGCTGCATCTGCTCTCTCTCAGCCTCAGCGTCATCCCTGCCATATAAATTGTTTGGCAAAGAAAGCTTAATTGAACAGACAGCACTTAGAGAGAGTCCAGGCAACCTCTATTAAAAGAGCACCATCTTCATTAAATAGATAAACTTGCCTCAGGCCTTCAAAAGGAATTGAATTGTCTGAACATGGTCTTCTTTTCCTGAATACTGTTGGCACTCTCATGCCCTAAACCTTTCCCAATGAACCATTTACAGTGATTATGCATGGATAAATGGGTGGGGGAGGGGGTGGAGGGGGCTGGGGGGGAGGGACTCGGGGCTTTATTATGTGTTTAAATATCCTCCCATGTTCTCGTACATGATAATGGAGCGCAGCTCTTTGTGTGCACGGCCTTGGCCCAAATCGTTGCCATTTTCTCAGTTGCTTGTGTCTTGATTAAAATCAGAGATGGACAAAGTGATGGGGAGGATGCTGGCATGTCACTGGCTGAATAATCCCAAGGCCCAGGTTAATGCTCTGGGGCACATGGGTTCGAATCCCACACACAGCAGCTGGCGGGAATTAGTAAAATCTGGAATTGAAAATTTGTCTCAGTAATGGTGACCATGAAACTATCATCGATGGAACTGATTTGGTTCACCAATGGGAAGGAAATCTGCCATCTTTATCCAGGCCTGGCCTACATATGACTCCAAACCCACAGCAACGTAGTTGGCTCTTAACTGACCCCTGAAATGGCCTAGCAAGACATTCAGTTCAAGGGCACTAATGGATTGGCAACAAATGCTGGCCTTGCCAGTGATGGCCACAACTCAGGAAAGAATTTTTTTTTTAAAAAAAGGCCTGATTTGAAGGAACACAGAGATCGTGGAGGGTTTTGGGGTTGGAGGAGATTACAGAGACAGGGAGGGATGAGGCCGTGGAGGGATTTGAAAACAAGGATGAGAATTTTTAAAATCAAGGCGTTGCTTGACCAGGAGCCCATGTGGAATTTCTAGGTTGTTGTTCAAGTTCCACGGAAGGGAAGAACTTACATTTACATAGCACCATTCACAGCCTCAGGCCATCCCAAGGCATTTTATGGCCAATGAAGTACTTTTGAAATGTTGTCACTGTTGTAATGTAGGGGCAACCAATTGTGACAAAGCAAACTCCCAACAACAGCAATATGATATTGAGCAAATAAACATTGGTTGAGGGATATATATTACCCCAGAACAGGGGAAGAACTCCCATATTCTTCTTTGAAACAGTGCCTGTGGGATCTTTCAGAATTACAGGTGGGATAGCCTCAGTTCAAAGTGTCATCGAAAGGGTTACAACAAGAAGGTGGGATTGAGGGATAAGGGGAGAAGGTGGGTAGGTGGGATTGAAGGATATTGGGAAGAGGTGAGTAGGTGGGATTGAAGGATATCAGTAGAAGGTGAGTAGATGAGGTTGAGGAATAATGATAGAAGATGGATAGGTGGGACTGATAATCTAAGCGATATGAGTTTGGCGTGGGCAATTACTTTATCTTTCTCTTAAATAAACTGTTCAGATACTGGGGCACTAATCAACAAAGGCTCTTGGTATCAGCGAGAAAACTGAAACCTCCAAACCAGGCCTCAGTTTGGAGATTGAGAAGGCATCACCTGATGATAAGTCTCCTTAATCAAATAAACAAAGAAGCAACTGGTCACACCAGAGATCATCATCACCTTGGACGCTAATTGGAAATGGCCTCACCTAAACCGATTACAGGCCATTATCTGACTGTCTGGCCCTGGGAGCGAGACAGAGGCCAAAGGTTGCTTTCTCCAAGAAACCCTTCTCCTTTTTAAAAAGAACATGCAGCTCACTCCCAGCCTCACGAAACACCAATTATTCTCTCACTTGTTCTGCAATCGATGAATACAGATGATTAGTTCTCTCCTTGCTCAGCTACAACAGTGAGGCTCATTAGCTACTTACTCACGTGCATGTTATGTGTCACTGATAGTGAGGACCTCGTCCCACCCAAACCGTGCAGATAGATGTAAAGCAGTCAGATTTCTTGACATGTTTGTGGCGGGGGGCGGAGGGGGGAGCGGTGGGGGGGTTCCTTGAAAGGCCAAGTTTTCTCTCGGAATTATCATTTGCTGCTTTCAGCCCAAGTAAATCAGCCCCAATGGGCCTTTCCTTTTTCTCAAGCTTTTTTGCAATTTGTCATAAGCTGTTTGGAAGGAGAAAATATGCTAACCTCACATGTGCTTTTCTGAGCTTCAATACCAGGGCCCATTGGCAACAGAGTCCTCCCTGTTGAACCAAGGAACAAACGGGGTTTCATCAGGGAAAGCCAGCCAGGATTTGCTGAAGGCAAAATCACCTTGACTGAGTTTTTCGATGAGGGCAATGCATTTGATGTGACATACGTGGGCTTCCAAAAGGCGTTCGATAAAGTGCCACGCTACAGGCTTGTCAGCAAAGTTAAAACCCATGGAATAAAATGGACAGTGACAGCATGGATCCAAAGTTGGCTGAGTGTCAGGAGACAGAGAATAGTGGTGAACAGCTGTTTTAGGGGCTGGAGGAATGTATATTGTGGGATTCCCCAGGAGTCGGTATAAGGGCCTCTTGTTTTCTTATTAGTGACCTAGACTTGGGTGGGCCGAGCACAATTCGAAATGTGTTGATGGCACTAAACCTGGAAGTATTGCGAGGGGGATATTGATAGACTTCAGGAGGACGTAGACAGGCTGGTGGAACAGGCAGATATGAGGCAGATTAAATGTAATGCGGGGGAATATGAAGTGATTCCTTTTGTTAGGAAGAATGGGGAGACACAATATATCAGGAAGGGTACCATTCTAAAGGGGGTGCAGGAGCAGAGGGTCCTGGGAATATATGTGCACCAATTGTTGAAGGGGGCAGGACAGGCTGATAAAATGATTAAGAAGGCAGAGAGCATCCCCGGCTTTATAATTACATTTGCAGAGCGCAAAAGAAAGGCAGTTATGATGAACCTGTACAAACAATAGTTCAGCCTCAATTGGATTACTGTGTCCAGTTCTGGCCACCGCATGTGTTAAGAATGTTGAAGGCTTCAGAGAGGGTGCAGTATAGATTTGCAAGAATTGTTCCAGACAGGAGGAGCTTCAATTATGATGACAGATTGGAGGAAGCTGGGGCTGTTCTGCTTGGAGAACAGAAAGTTGAGAGGAAATTTGATAGAGAATTTCAAAGTCATGAGGGGTCTGGACAGAGTAGGAACATAGGAGCAAGAATAGGCCATTCAGCCCATCGAGCCTGCTCCGCCATTCAATATGATCATGGCTGATCCATCCACTTCAATGCCTTTTTCCCACGTTATCCCCATGTCTGTTCACATCAATGGTATTCAGAAATATGTCAATCTCTACTTTAAACACACTCAATGACTGACCTTCCACAGCCCCCTGGGGTAGAGAATTCCAAAGATTCAAACATTGAGTAAAAAAAAATTTCTCCACATCTTAGTCCTAAGTGAGCTTCCCCCATATTTTGTAATGTACTGTGAGAGGCTTCTTTAGTTGAACAATAAACTTTATTTACAGAGTTGCTGGATTAGCTGCAGGCCTCTAGCAAGGCTGCAATACATTCACCAGACTAGGAAAATCCCACCCTTTATAAACTTCCCTGTGCTCGGTGTTCGGACGATGTGACCCTTACTCAGGAAGACTGGCCTTAAAGTAACAATCACCACAGTCCCCTGGTTCTGGACTCCATGCCAGGGGAAACATCTTACCTGCATCTACCCTGTCTATCCCTTTAAGTATTTTGTAGGTTTCAATGAGATCACCTCATTCTTCGAAATTCGAGAGAATACCGGCCCAGTTTCCCCAACCTCTCTTCATAGGACAGTCCCGCCATCCCCGGAACAAGTCTGGTGAACCTTCACAAAAACAGAATTACCTGGAAAAACTCAGCAGGTCTGGCAGCATCGGCGGAGAAGAAAAGAGTTGACGTTTCGAGTCCTGGACTCGAAACGTCAACTCTTTTCTTCTCTGCCGATGCTGCCAGACCTGCTGAGTTTTTCCAGGTAATTCTGTTTTTGTTCTGGATTTCCAGCATCTGCAGTTTTTTGTTTTTATATCTGGTGAACCTTCGTTGCACTCCCTCTATGGCAATAATATCCTTCCTAAGGTAAGGGGACCAAAACTGCACACACTGCTGCAGGCGTGGTCTAACCAAGGTTTTGTACAATTGAAGCAAGACTTCGATACTCTTGTACTCAAATCCTCTTGCGATAAAGGCCAACATACCATGAGCCTTCCTAATAGGGAGAAACTGTTCCCATTGGTGGGAGGAATGGGAATGACAGGACACAGATTTAAGGTGATTGGCAAAAGAACTAATGGCAAGTTGAGAGAAAAAAAACCCTTTCACACAGTAAATGGTTAGGATCCGGAATGCACTGCCTGAGATTATGACTGAGGCAGGTTCAACCACGACTTTCAAAAGATATGGGATAATTATTTAAAGAGAAAAAAAATTGCAGGGAAAAAGTAGGGGAGTGGGGCTAGTGAGTTGTTCTTGTATTTATTTTAAAAATAAACTCCTTCTTTATTTATTTTTCCCCTTCAGGAATTAATGCTTTAAGTGATGATCTCACTGTTTGGGAAGCATGCGGGAGCTGGATTAACATCAGTAGAGATACAGTCAGTAACATGGCGCGCTGGGGGAGAGGGGTTACTGAGTGACAGTGTGAGGGAGCTGGATTAACATCAGTGGAGATACAGTCAGTAACACAGGGCGCTGGGGGAGAGGGGTTACTGAGTGACAGTGTGAGGGAGCTGGATTAACATCAATAGAGATACAGTCAGTACCACAGGATGCTGGGGGAGAGGGGTTACTGAGTGACAGTGTGAGGGAGCTGGATTAACATCAGTGGAGATACAGTCAGTAACACAGGGCGCGGGGGGAGAGGGGTTACTGAGTGACAGTGTGATGGAGCTGGACTAACATCAGTCGAGATATAGTCAGTAACACAGGGCACAGGGGGGAGAGGGGTTACTGAGTGACAGTGTGAGGGAGCTGGATTAACATCAGTGGAGATACAGTCAGTAACACAGGGCGCTGGGGGAGAGGGGTTACTGAGTGACAGTGTGAGGGAGCTGGATTAACATCAATAGAGATATAGTCAGTACCACAGGATGCTGGGGGAGAGGGGTTACTGAGTGACAGTGTGATGGAGCTGGATTAACATCAGTCGAGATACAGTCAGTAACACAGGGCGCAGGGGGGAGAAGGGTTACTGAGTGACAGTGTGATGGAGCTGGACTAACATCAGTTGAGATATAGTCAGTAACACAGGGCACAGGGGGGAGAGGTGTTACTGAGTGACAGTGTGAGGGAGCTGGATTAACATCAGTGGAGATACAGTCAGTAACACAGGGCGCGGGGGGAGAGGGGTTACTGAGTGACAGTGTGATGGAGCTGGATTAACATCAAAGGCCACCTTTCAGAAGCACTCTTATGGCTGTGAAACACTTTGGGGTGGTCCGAAGTTTAAGTTCTTTGTTTTGTTTAAATAGTGCACTGGCAACGGCAAAGCAATATGCTTTGCGATTAGCGTCAATGTAATTGGGTAGTTCACAAAGATCACAGAAAGCGCAAGGATTGGTTTACAAATGGAGAGAGGTGCCACTAGGCAGGAGAACTGTGATAGGGCAGGAGGCCCAAACAGTGAACATGAAACTGCACCAATTGTAGGGAGGATGTGAGATTGCAGAGCTAGGAAGTGATCATGCTTTGATGGGGTTTGAAAGGGCAGTACAGCCTACAGAGGTCAGACAGGAAAACGCCAATGAAATACTCAGCGTGTAAACTTGTGAAGATCACTTCAAAAAGGCAGTAAGCCTCAACCATGGGACTAAAAGCATGTACCAGGCAGACAAAGGTTCCGTTCCCTGAGGGGCCGTTGTGAAATATGAGCCGGCAGCTTTTCATGGTGTCAGGCCACAAAAGAGCAGATTTACATAGAATTAAACAGGGTTGGCAGCACAGAAACAGGCCATTCGGCCCAACGCGTCTGTGCTGGTGTTCATGCTCCACACAATCCTCTCCACCAACACCACCCCCCCCCCCCCACCCACCCTACTTCATCTCACCCAATTAACAGATCCTCCACCTTCTTTCTCCCACATATACATATCTAGCATCTCGTCAGAGAACCTTACAGCACAGAAGGAAGCCATTCAGCTCATAATGCCTGTGCTGGCTCTTTGGAAGAGCTGTCCAATTCATTCCACTTCATCCCAGCTCGTTTCCCCATAGCCCTTGAAAATCTTTGCCATTCCAGCATATATTAGTTCAATTCCACCACTTGAATGACAGTGTTTCAACTTTTAAGAGGAAGATTTTCACCTCCACCCTGATGAAGCAAGCCCAGTGGAGGCTGGGTCACTGAATAGAGTCAAGGTTGAGTTTTTTTTGATCTACAAGGGAGTCAAGGGATAGGGGGGCAGATGGAAAAGTTAGGTGGAGTTCAGGCCACATTCAGATCAACCAAAATCTTATTTAATGGCGGAGCAGGGTTGAAGGGCTGAATGGCCTACTCTTGTTCCTATTTCTTTGGGGTTTTCTTTTAATTCTTTCACATGGTGTGGGCTTCACTGACTAGGCCAACTTTCATTGCCCTTCCCTAATTGCCCTTGAGAAGGTGGTGGTGAGCTGCTTTCTTGAACCGCTGCAGTCCATGTGGTGTAGATACACCCACAGTGCTGTTAGGAAGGGATTTCCAGGATTTTGACCCAGTGACAGTGAAGGAATGGCGATATATTTCCAACTCAGGATGGTGAGCGACCGGGGGGGAACTTCCAGGTGGTGGTGTTCCCACGTGTCTGCTGCCCTTGTCCTTCTAGATGATAGTGGTCATGTGTTTTGAAGGTGCTATTTAAGAAGCCTTGGTGAGTTGCTGCAGTGCATCTTGTAGACGGTACACACACTGCTGCTACTGTGCATCGGTGGTGGATGGAGTGAATGTTGAAGGTGGTGGATGGGAAAGGCAGTGAATGCTGAGGCCAAAGACTTGTTCCTCCCTCTTGAAGTATGCACACAGCTAGCCACGCGAACCTTACAGTGGCTGAGGGATTGGATGTTTATTGTGGGGGATTGGGTGTCAATCAAGTGGGCTGCTTTGTCCTGGATGGTGTCAAGCTTCTTGAGTGTAATTGGACTTCCCCAGGTAAGTGTATTCCATAACACTCCTTAGCATCATGTGGATTGAAATGAATTGACTAAAGACTGGCATCTGTGATGCTGGGGATCTCCAGAGGAGGCCGAGATGGATCATCCTCTTGGCACTTCTGGCTGAAGATTGTAGCAAATGCTTCAGCCTTATCTTTTGCACTGATGTGCTGGGCTCCCCCATCATTGAGGATGGGGATATTTGTGGAGTCTCCTCCTCCAGTGAGTTGTTTAATTGTCCACCACCATTCACGACTGGATGTCGCAGGACTGCAGAGTTTAGATCTGATCCATTGGTGTGGGAACGCTTAACTCTGTCTATCACTTGCTACTTTTCCTGTTTGGCACGCAAGTAGTCCTATGTCATAGCTTCACCAGGTTGACACCTCATTTTTAGGTATGCCTGGTGTTGCTCCTGACATGCCCTCCTGCACTCTTCATTGAGCCAGGGTTGATCCCCTGGTTTGATGGTAATGGTAGAATGGGGTATATGCTGGGCCATGAGGTTATAGGTTGTGTTCAAGTATAATTCTGCTGCTGCTGATGGCCCAGAGCACCTCATGGATGCCCAGTCTTGAGCTGCTAGATCTATTCAAAATCTATCCCATTTAGCACACAACACAATGGAAAGTATCCTCAGTGTGAAGATGGGACTTCATCTCCCCGAGGACTGTGCGGTGATCACTCTTACTGATCCTGTCATGGACAGATGCATCTGCAACAGGTTGGTGAGGATGAGGTCAAATACATTTTTCCCTCTTGGTTTGCTCTCACCACTTGCTGCAGACCCAGTCTCGCAGCTATGTCATTAGGGCTCAGCCAGCTCAGTTAGTAGTGGTGCTACCGAGCCGCTCTTGGTGATAGATATTGAATTGCCCCACCCAGAGTACATTCTGCGCCCTTCCAAGTGGTGTTCAACATGGAGGAGCACTGATTCATCAGCTGAGGGGTTGGGGGGAGAGGAGTGTGGTAAATGGAAACCGGCAGGAGGTTTCCTTGGCCCTGTTTAACCTGATGCCATGAGACTTCATGGGGTCCAGAGTTGAAGTTAAGGCCTTCCAGGGCAACTCCTTCCTGACTGTATGCCACTGCGCTGTCACCTCTGGTTGGTCTGTCCCGCCCATGGGACAGGACATACCCATGGATGGTGAGGGTGGTCTCTGAGATATTAACTATAAGGTATGATTCTGTGAGAATGACGATGTCAGGCTTTTGCTTGGCTTGTCTGTAGGGGAGCTCTCCCAATTTTGGCACAAGCCCCCAGATGTTAGGAAGGAGGACTTTGCAGGATCAACAGGACTGCATGTGCCACTGTCGTTTCCAGTGCCAGGTCAATGCCGGGTGGTCCATCCGGTTTCATTCCTTTCTGTGGCCTTCATTGCGGTTTGAAGCATCCGAGTGGCTGCTAGGACATTTCAAAGAGTGTTTAAGAGTCAACCACATTGCTGTGGGTCTGGAATCATATATAGGTCAGACCAGGTAAGGACGGCAGATTCCGTTCTCTAAAGGGCATTAGTGAACCAGATGGGTTTTTTCAATAAAAGATTCATGGTCACTATTACTAAGACTAACTTTGAATTCCTGATTTTTTAAATACATTCACAGGATGTGGGCTTCTCTGGCTGGACCAGCATTTATTGCCCATCTCTAGATGCCCTTGAGAAGGTGGTGGTGAGCTGCCTTCTTGAACTGCTGCAGTCCATGTGGTGTAGGTACACCCACAGTGCTGCTAGGGAGGGAATTCCAGGATTTTGACCTAGCGACAGTGAAGGAACGGCGATATAGTTCCAAGTCAGGATGGTGGGTGACTTGGAGGGGAACTTCCAGGTGGCAGTGTTCCCATCTATCTGCTGCCCTTGTCCTTCTAGATGGTAGTGGTCGTGGGTTTGGAAGGTGCTGTTGAAGGAGCCTTGGTGAGTTTCTGCAGTGCATCTTGTAGATGGTACACACAGTTGCTACTGTGCAACTGTAGTGGAGGGAGCGAATGTTTGTAGATGTGGTGCCAATCAAGTGGGCTGCTTTGTCCTGGATGGTGTCAAGCTTTGTGAGTGTGTGGGAGCTGCACTCATCCAGGCAAGTGGAGAGTATTCCATCACAACACTCCTGACTTGTGGCTTGTAGATGGTGGCCAGACTTTGGGGAGTCAGGAGGTGAGTTACTCATCACAGCATTCCTAACCTCTGACCTGCTCTTGCAGCCACAATATTTATATGGCTAGTCCAATTCAGTTTCTGGTCAATGGTAACCCCAGAATGTTGATAGTGGGGTATTCAGTGATGGTAATACCATTGAATGTCAAGGGGTGATGGTTAGATTCTCTCTTGTTGGCGATTTATTAATTGAATTCAAATTCCACCTGCTTCCATGGTGGGACATGAACCCCTGCCCCTAGGGCATTTGCCTTGGCCTCTGGGTGTCCAGTGACATTATCACTATGCTACTGCTTCCCTAATTACTTATGTCCTTATTGGGGGTCTTCTGGTAGTTTAAGAATTATCAGCCTGTTACAGACCCCACATGATTTTCTTCCTTTCATTTAGCTCTCAGTGGACCGCTTCTAGATTGGCTGCTCAATATACTCCCTCTGATCACCTTTCATTAGGTAAAGGTGTTAAGTTATCCCATAATATCCAATTGTGTACCACAATCACTAACCCATCCACCAAACTGACATCACTGAAATTAGATGAACCTGCTGTTCCTCCTGTCTCTGTCTATGGGACATTTTACTATATCACATTCACCCAAGTGACAACAATCATCTCAACACATGACAAAGCAATTCATTGTATGTCAAAGTGCTTTTGGACATTTTTAAGAGAGGTGATTTGAGTATGAAATGGAATTAAGTCTTTCTTTCATCACATTGGGTGTTAACTGCGCCGTAACTAATGTTAAGTTTTGCCCAGCCCTTAAGCATCCGACAGTTCCTTCTCAAGGGACATAAGATTGCTTGCCATTGTGTTCTTGAACAATCCTAGGCATCTAACTTATGAGGTCAGACAAGACGAGAGGCACGGTATCATAGTAGTTATTTTACTGGACAAATAATCTAGAGATATGAATTCAAATCCCACGAATGCAAATGGGGAAGACCCGTGAAAGAACTCTGGAATTGAAAGCTAGTCTCAGTAATGGCAACCTGACATAAAAACCCATCTGGTTCACTAATGGGGAAGGAAATCTGCCATCCTTACCTGGTCTGGCCTACACGTGTCTCCAGACCCACAGCAATGTGGTTGACTCTTAAATGTCCCCTGAAGTGGGCTAGCAAACTACTCAGTTATATTCAAGAGGGTGGTTCATCACAGCCTTCCCAAGGGCAATTAAAGATGGGCAATAAATGTTGGCCTTGCCAGTGACACCCATATCCTATGGTCTTGAGCCTTGTCAAAGCTTTGAGACATGTTGCAAAATCCTGACAAAAAAATTGATGTTGGAGTGCAGTCTTATTGCAAATGTTGCAGAACCAGCAACAAGAAGATTTACCGGTTAATCTGGTTCAGTGGTGTCTGTTGAATTAGAAATATTGGCCAGGAAGCTGGGACAGCTCCTTGCTTTCTTTCAACAGGGTCTTTTATATCCAACTGATTCATGAGAGTGGTTCCAGGGACAGGGAACTTCAGTTACAGAGATAGATTGGAGAAGTTAGGACTATTTTCCTTGGAGAAGAGAAAGTTGAGAGGAGATTTGATAGAGATGCTCAAAATCATGAGGGGGCTGGAAAGGATAGATTGAGAAAAAAATATTCCAATTGGTGGAAGGATCAAGAACCACAGGGCACAGATTTAAGGTAATTGGTAAAAGAAGCAATGGCGTCCTGAGGAAAAACTTTATCACGCAGCGAGTGGTTAGGATCTGGAATGGCCTGTCAGAGAGTGTGGTGGAGGCAGGTTCAATCGTAGCATTTGAGAGGGACTTGGATTATTATCTGAAAATGAAGAATGTGCAGGGTTACGAGGAAGGGGTTGGGAAGTGGCACTTGGTGAATTGCTCCTTGAGGGAGCCAGTAGACACAATGGGCCAAATGGCCTCCTTCTGTGCTGTAACCATTCCATGATTCTGTGAACGGAAAGGCAGACAAAGGGCTCTGTCTGATAGCTAATGCGAATGACAGCAGCTGTAAGAATGCAGCACTCCCTCTGCTCTGTGTGAACAGTGGGTAGCATTCCGACCTCTGAGTCAGAAAGTTGTGGTTTCAAGTCCTCGAAGTCCTTGAGCAAGTAACCCACCTGTTGAAAGAATGCCGCACTGTCAGAAGTGCTGTCTTTCAGATGACTTGTTAAACTGAGGCTCCACCTGCCCTCTCAAGTGGAGATAAAAGATTCCATGGTGCTACTTCAAACACCGTGGGGGAGGGTGTCGGTTAGCTTAGTTGCCTGGAACGAGTCAACAGCATGGGTTCAGTCCCTGTCCTGGCTGTGTTAGTTCATGGGGACCCTGTCTCCTCGCCTTGCCCCACTCTTGTGGAGTAGAGCCCCTGAGCTGTATCTAACCAATTACCTCTCTCTAATGGAGAGAAATGCCGATGGTTCTTTGTGGATCGTGACTAATTACCTCAAAAATAAGCAGTGCCATGGCCAATACTTATCCCTCAATTAAATCACCGAAAACAGAAAATGCTGGAAAAACTCAGCAGGTCTGGCAACATCCGTGGAGAGAGAAACAGAGTTAACCTTTCGAGTCCAAATGACCCTTCTTCAGAGCTCTGAATTTCTACTTCTTTTTAGCTCTGAAAAAGAGTCATACGGACTCGAAACGTTAACTCTTTCTCTCTCTCCACAGGTGCTGCAGGAGCTGCTGAGTTTTTCTGGCATTTTCGGTTTAATTTTCAGATGTCCAGCATCCGCAGTATTTTGTTTTTATCTTAAATCACTGATAAAACACAGTATCTGGACCTTTGCCACGCTGCTATTTGTGGGAGCTTGCTGTGCACAAATTGGCTGCTGCATTTCCCTGCAGTAAACCAGTAACCATGTTTTCAAAAATACTTCATTGGCTGCAAGGCGCTTTGGGATGTCCTGAGGATGGTGAAAGACGCTATATAAATGCAAGTTCTTTGTATACTGCGGCCTTCCCAGTTTGGAGAGACCAGTTCACTATCTTTCCACAGCCGAACTGTCAGGGTGGAGCAAGTGAGGCACCTTTATTTGATCACAGCTATTGTATCAGCTGAAAGTGCTGTGTAATCAGCCTTTGAGTGCCTGTCAACAAAAGCAGTTAAAACCTCAGCCAACTCCTTCACCCGCAAGCATCGACAAAGTCTGAAAACTTAATTAGTTCTATCGCGCAGGAGGGAGGGGAACTTGAAGTCAAATTAATCCGTCCCTTTAAAGATGCAGGAGGGTTCCAGCATTCCTGAGACAGGTGAGCATTGTTGTGTTAATGTTTAGGCAGGAGGTGTGTTCAGGTGTCAGGGAAGACTCTTCAAACAAGGTCCTAGCAGCTTGTTCTTTCTCAGAGACAGGCGATTAGGAGGGAGGGCTGGAGCCAACATCAAAGGCTGCAGGTGTGGACACACTGCCTTCACATAGCCCTGCCTTTGTTCTCGCAGGTGGACAAGCAGCAGGAATGACATTAGCAGCACATTAGCAAAGCTTTAACTGCACGATTCCTCCCCTCCCCCCACCCCACCCCACCAGAAAGACGGACAGACAGAAAGGAAGAAGACAGGGAAATAGCTCACACCATTCTCAACACGGGACATCCCAAAGTGCGTAGCTGTCACCTTCCCTACATCACATCAGTGACGACGCTGCAAGAAGTATCAGTGGCTGAAGTGCACTTTAGGATGTCCTGAGACTGGGGAAGGTGGCTGTAGAAATGCAAGCTCTTACTTCTTTGAGTGGTTAATGACCCGCTAATTTGTAGTTTTTTTTGTATTGTGCTATGTGAGGGAGGAACGTTGGCCAAGAGTATTGAGCTATTCCCCTGTTCCTCTTCGAACAGTGGGAAGGTTTAGTAGTTGAGTTCAGGGCAGTCAGAATTTTAGGGAATACTTTAATCTTTATGATTCGACTCCTCTGTTAAAGGTACTGAAGTCACATCATAAAACTGTAACCGAGAGGAACAATAGCAAGAGAGTGTAACTAATTCAAGTTTTTCTAAATTGCCTCTAGCAATGAGCTGTTCTCCATGCCAGGAATGTCAGCTTTGTCCCAGTTGGGATGACACTTTGTGTTTTGTTTGCCAAGTGCAAGCTGATGATTGCATCCTGGCTTCTGATCTAAGGCAAGTTTCTTGCTCATTTACTGAAAACAAAGTTTCTAAATTCTGGATAACGAACAACATTCTGGAATTCCCTCTCTAAATCTCTCCATCTCTCATTCCTCCTTTAAGATGATCCTTAAAACTCTTTGACCAAGCTTTTGGTCACATGGCCTGATATCTCCTTATGTGGCTCGGTGTCAAGATTTTGGTTGAGAGTGTCCCTGTGAAGCACCTTGGGATGCTTTACCACGTTGAGGCACTATATAAATGCAAGTTGCTGTTGTTGCTGTACTGCAAGACATTTTGCCTGACACAAACACCACAGATTTTTATACATCGAATCTGTAGCAGCAAAACAAACCCATTGGGCCATTCTGGTTTAAGTGGTGTTTATACTCCTCATAATCCTTCTTCCACTCTGTTAGCTTCCTCCCACCCTCTCACGGTATTCCTTGATTCCCTGAATAGCCAGCAATTAGTAGTCTTTCTGATTTAACATTCTCAAACTCCTCACAGAACGTTAAAAAATGCAAGGAATGGAATTTAACTTGGACAGAAATCAGGGCAGTGGGTTCAGAGTGAAGATCTGTTGGGCCCGATCGCTCGGAGAGCGAGGTCACCCCAAACTTACATTCCCCAAAACCAGTTCTAATGGGAATTGTGTTGTTGAGGACAGGTGGAACTCAGCCTTCAGGGGAGATTAAAATGTCATCAATGGCCACCTCCCCAGAAATATGCTCCACAAAGTAAAACATAAGATCATAATAAATAGAGAAGCAGAAGGCCATTTGGCCCCTTAAGCCTGCTACATCAATCAATAAGATCATGGCTGAACTGATTGTGGCCTTAACTCCACTTTCCTGTCTCCCATAACCCCTGACTCCCTTGTCGATCAAAAATCTGTCTAACTCAGCCTTGAATATATTCAATGGCCCAGTCTCCACTGCTCTCTGAGGTAGAGAATTCCAAAGACCAATGACCCTCTGAGAGAAGAAATTCCTCCTCATCTCCGTCTTAAATGGGATACCCCTCATTCTGAAACTGTGCCCCCTAATTCTAGATTCCCCCACGCAGGGAAACATCCTCCCTGCAACTACTCTCTCAGGCCCCCTCAGAATCTTATATGTTTCAATACGTTTACCTTCCAATAAGATCACCTGCTCAACCTTTCCTCATAAAACAACCCTTTCTTCCCAGAAATTAGCCTAGTGAAGCTTCTCTGAACTGCCTCCAATGTTAGCATGTCCCTCCTTAAGTAAGGAGACCAAAACTGTACACAGTACACTCAGTGCAGTCTCACCATCGCCCTGTTCAGACAGACTTTTCCACTTGTAATAGATGCCAACGTTCCATTCGCCTTCCTAATTATATGCTGTACCTGCAGACTAAACTATTTTGTGATTCATGTAACAGGACACCCAGATCCCTCTGTACCACGGCATTCTGCAGTCTCTCTCCATTTAAATAATATTCTCCTTTTCTATTCTTCCAAACATTTGGGGTGTAGGAAGAGGGGGGGTGTTGTTGATGATCTGGGGAGGTAGTGGGAGAAGCCTAGGGCAGGAGATGTCTGAGCTAATTGCTTTGGACCCAGAAGGGCACTCAGCTTCTCTTGGTACACGTCAAATGTGTACAAAGTTGAAATAAAAAAGACTCAGCTGGCACCTCCTGTGGCCTGTGTCCTTGTTGATGTGAACTTTCACCTGTCTGGGGGTTCAACCTGCATAGGCCCCATGACAACAAGCAGGTTGAGACAAGTGTCAACCATAGCCCAGTGGGTAGCACTGTCTCTCTTCTGAGTCAGAAAGCTGTGGGTTCAGGCCCCACTCCAGAGACTCGAACTCACAATCCAGGGTTGAGGGGGTGCTGCAATGCTGTCTTTTGGATGAGACGTTAAACCAGCCTGCCCTCCCAGGTGAATATAAAAGATCCCGTGGCACTGTTTCAAAGAACGATAAAATGGTTAAAGTACCAAAGGCGATCAATCAGCTCGTCGTGTCAATGCTGTATCTCTGCACCGAGTCTCACTCTGCTGCCGTCCCTACAGAACCCTGCACAGTCTTCCTCTTCAGATAATGATCCAATTCCCTTTTGAAAGCCACAATTGAACCTGCCTCCACCACACTCTGGAGCATTACATTCCAGATCCTAACCACTCACCTATGTAAAAAAAAACTTTTCTCCATGCTGCCATTGACTCTTCTGGCCTGCAACCACTTTAAATCTGTGCCCTCTGGTTCTTGATGCTCCCACCAATGGGAACAGCTTCTGCCTATCCACTCTGCCCAGAACCCTTCATGATTTTGAACAAGAGTGGTGGAATTCTCCCTGGTATCATGGGGAGATTCTAATCCCTTGACCCACATCATTAAAAACAGAATAAATGGCCATTATCACATTACAGTTAGCGGGATCTTGCTGTGCACAGAATAGGTTGCCATGTTTCCTATAAGACAACAGTAACTGCACTTCAAATGAATTTCATTGGCTATAAAGCAATTTGGGATGTTCTGTCTTTTTTAAAATTCATTCATAGGATGTGGGCATCACTGGCTGGACCAGCATTTATTGCACAGCCCTAATTGCCCTTGTTCAGGGGCATTTAAGAATCAACCACATGGCTTTGTCCTGGAGTTACATGTAGGCCAGACCAGGTAAGGACAGCAGATTTCCTTCCCTAAAGGACATTAGTGAATCAGATGGGTTTTTCTTTTAATTCCAGATTTTTTATTGGATTCAAATTTCACCATCTGCCCTGGCAGGATTTAAACTGGGTCCCCAGAGTGTTAATAATAGTCTCAGTGACAATAACACCATGCCATCACCTCCCCACTGAGGGAAAGGTGTGATAGAAAGGCAAGTCTTTCTTTGCTTCACCAATGGAATTACCTGAAATCAGGGAAGTCAACATAGTGAGACCATAACATCAGGAATGCAACGAACCCTATCCAAACTACCCACAGATGGCCCATAGCATTCCTACAAGGCTGGGGGCAGATAAGACGAGGGTTAAAATCAGCGCTTTCGGAATTTTCAGCTTCTCCATCTAAGAGTGACTCTATCTTCAAGGCACAATGTCTGGCAGACCTTATTTCTGTCCTTACAGTGGAAAGTTATTAATCTCCTTATTGCGCGTCTCACGAATGTCGGCACATAGCTTGGCATTGGATGAACTGCACAGAGGTGCAGTGTCTGTTACAGAGGCAAATGCCACAAAGCGAGTGAAGAGAAAATACATCGTAGAATAGTACAACGCAGCAGAAGGCGTCTCGGCCCATCCAATCTGGAATGGTTCTTTCAAAGAACAACCTAGCTAGCCCCCCCACCCCTCCCCCTCTTTCGTCGTGTCCCTGCAGTTTTTCCTCCTTTGAGTATTTATCCAATTCCCCTGAAAATGACAAGGTTAAATCTGCACCCAAAGCCGGTGCACTCCAAATCCAAACCACTCATTATGTAAAAAAGCTTTTCCTCACTTTGCCTCTTGTTGTTTTTACCTCTCACCTTTGCTCTCTGGTCCCCAACCCTTCAGTCACTGGAAACATTTTTGGAGAATGGATCATGAGAAGTTGCTGCTGGGCAAATATGCCCCTTTCACAAACTCCTACCTCTCCCCAAATATTGACATTTTTAACATTTATTCTCCCATAATACATGGGCATCAGTGGCGAGGCCAGCATTTGCTACCCATCCCCAATTGCCCTTGAACTGAATGGCTTGCTTGGCTATTTCTAAGGGCAGTTAAGAGTCCACCACATTCCTGTGGGTCTGGAATCACAGGCTGGGTAAGGTTGGCAGATTTCCTTCCCTAGAAAATATGAGTGAACCAGATGGGTTTTTATAACAACTGATGATAGCTCCATGGTCACCATTACTGAAATTGGCTTTACATTCTAGATTAATTGAATTTAAATTGCAGCAACTACCATGGATGGGATTTGAACCTGGGTACCTAGGGCATTACCCTAGATCATCTAGATTAATAGTCCAGTGATATTACCACTATACCACCATCTCACATTGAGGTCAGGCTGCCCATTTATCTCCTCTCAAAGACCATGCACATCCTACTTGAAAATGAGCTCCATCAATCCATTTAATCATGGGAACCTTTCGGATGAGGCATTCAACCAAAGCCCCATCTTCCCGTTCTGCTGTGTGAAAAAAAACCATGGCACTATGCCAGGGCAGTATTTCTCCCTCATCCCAACATCACAGCTATCTACATGGGAAAAGCAGATTAGACCCTGTGCTCAATGTCTCTGGAGTGGAGCTTGAATTCACCACCATTTGACTCAGAGGCAAGAATGTTACCCATTGAATCACAGCTGAAGCCTTCGTCACAACTCAACTACCTAATCCAGTGGGACAAGGCCTTAGCCCCCCTCTTTAATGTAAGGATTGTGGTGCAGTGGTGATGTCACTGGGCTAGTGACAAGACCCAGGCTAATGATCCGCCATGGCAACTGGAAATAGCTCGTTCATTAAAATAATGAATAAAATCTGGAATTGAAAGCTATTCTCAATAATGGTGATCATGAAGCTAACGTCGATCGCTGTAAAAACCCATCTAGCTCACTAATATCCTTTCGGAAGGGAAATCTGTCATCCTTACCAGATTTGTCTTACACGTGACTCCAGACCCACAGCAATGAGGCTGACTCTGAAATGACCAGGCAAGCCATTCAGTTGAAGGGCAATTAAAGATGGGCAACAAATGTTGGCCTTCATAGTGACATCAACACTTTTTTCTAATGATTGCACTATTCAACAATGCAGCATCTCTCAGTGATGTGAGGGTAGCTGTGGGGGTCAAACCCGAGTATTTGTGGCCTCAAGGTGAGTTTGCTGTCAAATGCTAAATGCTGCATTTAGCCCCCATCCATGGAAATACCATTCTCCTTTTCATAACCTCCACTCAAAGGCCCCAATTTTCTTTCATCATCTCATTTGCAAACTGTGCTTTATTTTCCTTGTTAACTGAGTGAACAGCCGGCCAGGTGAGTGGACAGTTCATCGGTTGATGTAAATGCAAAGAACACGCTCAGTTTTACCGTGATCCTTTCATCCTTATCGTCCAAAAGAGCGTTGTCCTTTTTCCAGGAGATGGTTGGCTCTGGATGCCCGCGAGGAGGTTGACATTCCATGATGGATGGCTCACCAGCTGCGACCATAACATCGGAAGGGTTCTGTCTGAAATCATCCCGGAGAACTGGAGAGAGGGGACAGAGGAGTTCCGTTAAAAAAATGTCCTGTTACTAGGCTAACTCAGGACATCTGCTCAGACAACAGGAAGAGGTGCTGTAAACACAGTTTGCATAATTCAACAAATGGTTTCCTCTCAGGTGAAACTCACTCAGTCATCCCTCCTTTCAGCTATCATCAGTCATTTACCATCCAGGCTTGGTGACCCGTAATTCCAACCCCCCAGCCACAATTTTCATCCTGAATAGTGCTCAACACTCTGCGACTTAGGGTATCTAACTACTATCCCCTGCCTGGCCACAGACCTTTATTCACCAGTACTGTACTCCAGTGTAATTCACTGACAGACCCATCCCCACCTGTACTGTACCCCAGTGTTATTCACTGACAGACGCGTCACGACCAGTACTGTACCCCAGTGTTATTCACTGACAGACCCGTCACGACCAGTACTGTAACCCAGTGTTATACAGTGACAGACCCGTCCCCACCAGTACTGTACCCCAGTGTTATACAGTGACAGACCCGTCCCCACCAGTACTGTAGCCCAATGTTATACAGTGACAGACCCGTCCACACCAGTGCTGTACCCCAGTGTTATACAGTGACAGACCCGTCCCCACCAGTACTGTACCCCAGTGTTATACAGTGTCAGACCCGTCCACACCAGTACTGTACCCCAGTGATATACAGTGACAGACCCATCCTTACCAATACTGTACCCGTGTTATACAGTGACAGACCCGTCCACACCAATACTGTACCCCAGTGTTATACAGTGACAGACCTGTCCCCACCAATACTGTACCCCAGTGTTATACAGTGACCGACCTGTCTCCATCAGTACTGTACCCCAGTGTTATTCACTGACAGACCCGTCCCCAAAAGTACTGTACCCAAGTGTTATACAGTGACTGACCTGTCCCCAACAGTATTGTACCCCAGTGTTATACAGTGACAGACCCATCCCAACCAATACTGTACCCCAGTGTAATACAGTGACTGACGTGTCCCCATCAGTACTGTACCCCAGTGTTATACAGTGACAGACCCGTCCCCACCAGTATTGTACCCCAGTGTTATACAGTGACATATCTGTCCCCACCAATACTGTACCCCAGAGTTATACAGTGACTGACCTGTCCCCATCAGCACTGTGCCCCAGTGTTATACAGTAACAGACCCGTCCCCACCAGTACTGTACCCCAGTGTTATACAGTGACAGACCCATCTCCACCAGTACTGTACCCCAGTGTTATACAGTAACAGACCTGACCCCACCAGTACTATACCCCAGTGTTACACAGGGACAGACCCATCCCCACCAGTACTGTACCCCAGTGTTATATAGTGACAGACCTGTCCCCACAAGTACTGTACCCCAGTGTTATACAGCGACAGACCCGTCCCCATCAGTACTGTACCCCAGTGATATACAGTAACAGAACCGTCCCCACCAGTACTGTACCCCAGTGTGATACAGTGACAGACCCGTCCACACCAATACTGTACCCCAGTGTTATACAGTGACAGACCCGTCCACACCAATACTGTACCCCAGTGTTATACAGTAACAGACCCGACCCCACCAGTACTGTACCCCAGTGTTATAAAGTGACAGACCCGTCCCCACCAGTACTGTACCCCAGTGTTATACAGTGACAGACCCATCCCCATCAGTACTGTACTCCAGTGTTATACAGTGACAGACCTGTCCACACCAGTACTGTACTCCAGTGTTATACAGAGACAGACGCATCTCCACCAGTACTGTACCCCAGTGTTATACACTGACAGACCTGTCCCCACCAGTACTGTACCCGTGTTATACAGTGACAGACCCGCCCCCACCAGTACTGTACCCCAGTGTTATACAGTGACAGACCTGTCCCCATCAGTACTGTACTCCAGTGTTATACAGTGACAGACCCGTCCCCACCAGTACTGTACCCCAGTGTTATACAGTGACAGACCCATCCCCATCAGTACTGTACTCCAGTGTTATACAGTGACAGACCTGTCCACACCAGTACTGTACTCCAGTGTTATACAGAGACAGACGCATCCCCACCAGTACTGTACCCCAGTGTTATACACTGACAGACCTGTCCCCACCAGTACTGTACCCGTGTTATACAGTGACAGACCCGCCCCCACCAGTACTGTACCCCAGTGTTATACAGTGACAGACCTGTCCCAACCAGTACTGTACCCCAGTGTTATACAGTGATAGACCTGTCCCCACCAGTACTGTACCCGTGTTATACAGTGACAGACCCGCCCCCACCAGTACTGTACCCCAGTGTTATACAGTGACAGACCTGTCCCCATCAATACTGTACCCCAGTGTTATACAGTAACAGAACCGTCCTCACCAGTACTGTACCCCAGTGTTATACAGTAACAGAACCGTCCTCACCAGTACTGTACCCCAGTATTATACAGTGACAGACCCGTCCCCACCAGTACTGTACTCCAGTGTTATACAATGACAGACCCGTCTCCACCAATACTGTACCCCAGTGTGATACAGTGACAGACCCGTCCACACCAATACTGTACCCCAGTGTTATACAGTAATAGACCTGTCCCCACCAGTACTGTACCCCAGTGGTATACAGTGACAGACCCAACCCCACCAGTACTGTGCCCCAGTGTTATACAGTGACAGACCCGTCCCCATCAGTACTGTGCTCGTGTCATACAGTGACAGACCCGTCCACACCAATACTGTACCCGTGTTATACAGTAACAGATCTGTCCCCACCAGTACTGTACCGCAGTGTTATACACTGACACACCTGTCCCCACCAGTACTTTACCCCAGTGTTATACAGAGACAGACCCGTCCCCACCAGTACTGTACCCCAGTGGTATACAGTGACAGACCCATCCCCACCAGTACAGTACCCCAGTGTTATACAGTGACAGACCCATCCCCACCAGTACAGTACCCCAGTGTTATACAGTGACAGACCCGTCCCCATCAGTACTGTACTCAAGTGTCATACAGTGACAGACCCGTCCACACCAATACTGTACCCGTGTTATACAGTAACAGATCTGTCCCCACCAGTACTGTACCCCAGTGTTACACAGAGACAGACCCGTCTCCATCAGTACTATACACCAGTGTTATACAGTGACAGACCTGTCCCAACCAGTACTGTAACCCAGTGTTATACAGTGATAGACCTGTCCCCACCAGTACTGTACCCCAGTGTTATACAGTGATAGACGTGTCCCCACCAGTACTGTATCCCAGTGTTATACAGTGACTGACCAGTCCCCACCAGTACTGTACCCCAGTGTTATACACTGACAGACCCATCCCCACCAGTACTGTACCCCAGTGGTATACAGTGACAGACCCATCCCCACCAGTACTGTACCCCAGTGTTATACAGTGACAGAACCATCCCCATCAGTACTGTGCTCAAGTGTCATACAGTGACAGACCCGTCCACACCAATACTGTACCTGTGTTATACAGTAACAGATCTGTCCCCACCAGTACTGTACCCCAGTGTTATACACTGACACACCTGTCCCCAACAGTACTGTACACCAGTGTTATACAGAGACAGACCCGTCCCCACCAGTGCTGTACCCCAGTGGTATACAGTGACAGACCCATCTCCACCAGTACTGTACCCCAGTGTTATACAGTAACAGACCTGACCCCACCAGTACTATACCCCAGTGTTACACAGGGACAGACCCATCCCCACCAGTACTGTACCCCAGTGTTATATAGTGACAGACCCGACCCCACCAGTACTGTACCCCAGTGTTATAAAGTGACAGACCCGTCCCCACCAGTACTGTACCCCAGTGTTATACAGTGACAGACCCATCCCCATCAGTACTGTACTCCAGTGTTATACAGTGACAGACCTGTCCACACCAGTACTGTACTCCAGTGTTATACAGAGACAGACGCATCCCCACCAGTACTGTACCCCAGTGTTATACACTGACAGACCTGTCCCCACCAGTACTGTACCCGTGTTATACAGTGACAGACCCGCCCCCACCAGTACTGTACCCCAGTGTTATACAGTGACAGACCTGTCCCAACCAGTACTGTACCCCAGTGTTATACAGTGATAGACCTGTCCCCACCAGTACTGTACCCGTGTTATACAGTGACAGACCCGCCCCCACCAGTACTGTACCCCAGTGTTATACAGTGACAGACCCGCCCCCACCAGTACTGTACCCCAGTGTTATACAGTGACAGACCTGTCCCCATCAATACTGTACCCCAGTGTTATACAGTAACAGAACCGTCCTCACCAGTACTGTACCCCAGTATTATACAGTGACAGACCCGTCCCCACCAGTACTGTACTCCAGTGTTATACAATGACAGACCCGTCTCCACCAATACTGTACCCCAGTGTGATACAGTGACAGACCCGTCCACACCAATACTGTACCCCAGTGTTATACAGTAATAGACCTGTCCCCACCAGTACTGTACCCCAGTGGTATACAGTGACAGACCCAACCCCACCAGTACTGTGCCCCAGTGTTATACAGTGACAGACCCGTCCCCATCAGTACTGTGCTCGTGTCATACAGTGACAGACCCGTCCACACCAATACTGTACCCGTGTTATACAGTAACAGATCTGTCCCCACCAGTACTGTACCGCAGTGTTATACACTGACACACCTGTCCCCACCAGTACTTTACCCCAGTGTTATACAGAGACAGACCCGTCCCCACCAGTACTGTACCCCAGTGGTATACAGTGACAGACCCATCCCCACCAGTACAGTACCCCAGTGTTATACAGTGACAGACCCATCCCCACCAGTACAGTACCCCAGTGTTATACAGTGACAGACCCGTCCCCATCAGTACTGTACTCAAGTGTCATACAGTGACAGACCCGTCCACACCAATACTGTACCCGTGTTATACAGTAACAGATCTGTCCCCACCAGTACTGTACCCCAGTGTTACACAGAGACAGACCCGTCTCCATCAGTACTATACACCAGTGTTATACAGTGACAGACCTGTCCCAACCAGTATAGTAACCCAGTGTTATACAGTGATAGACCTGTCCCCACCAGTACTGTACCCCAGTGTTATACAGTGATAGACGTGTCCCCACCAGTACTGTATCCCAGTGTTATACAGTGACTGACCTGTCCCCACCAGTACTGTACCCCAGTGTTATACACTGACAGACCCATCCCCACCAGTACTGTACCCCAGTGGTATACAGTGACAGACCCATCCCCACCAGTACTGTACCCCAGTGTTATACAGTGACAGACCCATCCCCATCAGTACTGTGCTCAAGTGTCATACAGTGACAGACCCGTCCACACCAATACTGTACCTGTGTTATACAGTAACAGATCTGTCCCCACCAGTACTGTACCCCAGTGTTATACACTGACACACCTGTCCCCAACAGTACTGTACACCAGTGTTATACAGAGACAGACCCGTCCCCACCAGTACTGTACCCCAGTGGTATACAGTGACAGACCCATCCCCACCAGTACTGTACCCCAGTGTTATACAGTGACAGACCCGTCCCCATCAGTACTGTACTCAAGTGTCATACAGTGACAGACCCGTCCACACCAATACTGTACCCGTGTTATACAGTAACAGATCTGTCCCCACCAGTACTGTACCCCAGTGTTATACAGAGACAGATGCGTCTCCATCAGTACTATACACCAGTGTTATACAGTGACAGACCTGTCCCAACCAGTACTGTACCCCAGTGTTATACAGTGATAGACGTGTCCCCACCAGTACTGTATCCCAGTGTTATACAGTGACTGACCCGTCCCCATCAGTACTGTGCTCAAGTGTCATACAGTGACAGACCCGTCCACACCAATACTGTACCCATGTTATAGAGTAACAGATCTGTCCCCACCAGTACTGTACCCCAGTGTTATACACTGACACACCTGTCCCGACCAGTACTTTACCCCAGTGTTATACAGAGACAGACCCATCCCCACCAGTACTGTACCCCAGTGTTATACAGTGACAGACCCGTCCCCATCAGTACTGTACTCAAGTGTCATACAGTGACAGACCCGTCCACACCAATACTGTACCCCAGTGTTATGCAGTAACAGATCTGTCCCCACCAGTACTGTACCCTAGTGTTATACAGTGACAGACCCGTCCCCACCAGTACTGTACCCCAGTGTTATACAGTGACATATCTGTCCCCACCAATACTGTACCCCAGTGTTATACAGTGACTGACCTGTCCCCATCAGCACTGTGCTCCAGTGTTATACAGTAACAGACCCGTCCCCACCAGTACTGTACCCCAATGTTATACAGTGACAGACCCGTCCACACCAGTGCTGTACCCCAGTGTTATACAGTGACAGACCCGTCCCCACCAGTACAGTACCCCAGTGTTATACAGTGTCAGACCCGTCCACACCAGTACTGTACCCCAGTGATATACAGTGACAGACCCATCCTTACCAATACTGTACCCCAGTGTTATACAGTGACAGACCCGTCCACACCAATACTGTACCCCAGTGTTATACAGTGACAGACCTGTCCCCACCAATACTGTACCCCAGTGTTATACAGTGACCGACCTGTCTCCATCAGTACTGTACCCCAGTGTTATTCACTGACAGACCCGTCCCCAAAAGTACTGTACCCAAGTGTTATACAGTGACTGACCTGTCCCCAACAGTATTGTACCCCAGTGTTATACAGTGACAGACCCATCCCAACCAATACTGTACCCCAGTGTAATACAGTGACTGACATGTCCCCATCAGTACTGTACCCCAGTGTTATACAGTGACAGACCCGTCCCCACCAGTATTGTACCCCAGTGTTATACAGTGACATATCTGTCCCCACCAATACTGTACCCCAGTGTTATACAGTGACTGACCTGTCCCCATCAGCACTGTGCCCCAGTGTTATACAGTAACAGACCCGTCCCCACCAGTACTGTACCCCAGTGTTATACAGTGACAGACCCATCTCCACCAGTACTGTACCCCAGTGTTATACAGTAACAGACCTGACCCCAACAGTACTATACCCCAGTGTTACACAGGGACAGACCCATCCCCACCAGTACTGTACCCCAGTGTTATATAGTGACAGACCTGTCCCCACAAGTACTGTACCCCAGTGTTATACAGCGACAGACCCGTCCCCATCAGTACTGTACCCCAGTGTTATACAGTAACAGAACCGTCCCCACCAGTACTGTACCCCAGTGTGATACAGTGACAGACCCGTCCACACCAATACTGTACCCCAGTGTTATACAGTGACAGACCCGTCCACACCAATACTGTACCCCAGTGTTATACAGTAACAGACCCGACCCCACCAGTACTGTACCCCAGTGTTATAAAGTGACAGACCCGTCCCCACCAGTACTGTACCCCAGTGTTATACAGTGACAGACCCATCCCCATCAGTACTGTACTCCAGTGTTATACACTGACAAACCTGTCCCCACCAGTACTGTACCCGTGTTATACAGTGACAGACCCGCCCCCACCAGTACTGTACCCCAGTGTTATACAGTGATAGACCTGTCCCCACCAGTACTGTACCCGTGTTATACAGTGACAGACGCGCCCCCACCAGTACTGTACCCCAGTGTTATACAGCGACAGACCTGTCCCCATCAATACTGTACCCCAGTGTTATACAGTAACAGAACCGTCCTCACCAGTACTGTACCCCAGTGTTATACAGTGACAGACCCGTCCCCACCAGTACTGTACTCCAGTGTTATACAATGACAGACCCGTCTCCACCAATACTGTATCCCAGTGTGATACAGTGACAGACCCGTCCACACCAATACTGTACCCCAGTGTTATACAGTAATAGACCTGTCCCCACCAGTACTGTACCCCAGTGGTATACAGTGACAGACCCAACCCCACCAGTACTGTACCCCAGTGTTACACAGAGACAGACCCGTCTCCATCAGTACTATACACCAGTGTTATACAGTGACAGACCTGTCCCAACCAGTACTGTAACCCAGTGTTATACAGTGATAGACGTGTCCCCACCAGTACTGTATCCCAGTGTTATACAGTGACTGACCTGTCCCCACCAGTACTGTACCCCAGTGTTATACACTGACAGACCCATCCGCACCAGTACTGTACCCCAGTGGTATACAGTGACAGACCCATCCCCACCAGTACTGTACCCCAGTGTTATACAGTGACAGACCCATCCCCATCAGTATTGTGCTCAAGTGTCATACAGTGACAGACCCGTCCACACCAATACTGTACCCGTGTTATACAGTAACAGATCTGTCCCCACCAGTACTGTACCCCAGTGTTATACAGAGACAGACCCGTCCCCACCAGTACTGTACCCCAGTGGTATACAGTGACAGACCCATCCCCACCAGTACTGTACCCCAGTGTTATACAGTGACAGACCCGTCCCCATCAGTACTGTACTCAAGTGTCATACAGTGACAGACCCGTCCACACCAATACTGTACCCGTGTTATACAGTAACAGATCTGTCCCCACCAGTACTGTACCCCAGTGTTATACAGAGACAGACGCGTCTCCATCAGTACTATACACCAGTGTTATACAGTGACAGACCTGTCCCAACCAGTACTGTACCCCAGTGTTATACAGTGATAGACGTGTCCCCACCAGTACTGTATCCCAGTGTTATACAGTGACTGACCCGTCCCCATCAGTACTGTGCTCAAGTGTCATACAGTGACAGACCCGTCCACACCAATACTGTACCCATGTTATAGAGTAACAGATCTGTCCCCACCAGTACTGTACCCCAGCGTTATACAGCGACAGACCCGTCCCCATCAGTACTGTACCCCAGTGTTATACAGTAACAGAACCGTCCCCACCAGTACTGTACCCCAGTGTGATACAGCGACAGACCCGTCCACACCAATACTGTACCCCAGTGTTATACAGTAACAGACCCGACCCCACCAGTACTGTACCCCAGTGTTATAAAGTGACAGACCCGTCCCCACCAGTACTGTACCCCAGTGTTATACAGGGACAGACCCATCCCCATCAGTACTGTACTCCAGTGTTATACAGAGACAGACGCATCCCCACCAGTACTGTACCCCAGTGTTATACACTGACAGACCTGTCCCCACCAGTACTGTACCCGTGTTATAAAGTGACAGACCCGCCCCCACCAGTACTGTACCCCAGTGTTATACAGTGACAGACCTGTCCCAACCAGTACTGTACCCCAGTGTTATACAGTGATAGACCTGTCCCCACCAGTACTGTACCCGTGTTATACAGTGACAGACCCGCCCCCACCAGTACTGTACCCCAGTGTTATACAGCGACAGACCTGTCCCCATCAATACTGTACCCCAGTGTTATACAGTAACAGAACCGTCCTCACCAGTACTGTACCCCAGTGTTATACAGTAACAGAACCGTCCTCACCAGTACTGTACCCCAGTGTTATACAGTGACAGACCCGTCCCCACCAGTACTGTACCCCAGTGTTATACAGTGACAGACCTACCCCCAATAGTACTATACCCCAGTGTTATACAGTAACAGAACCGTCCTCACCAGTACTGTACCCCAGTGTTATACAGTGACAGACCTGTCCCCACCAGTACTGTACCTCAGTGTTATACAGTGACAGACCCGTCCCCACCAGTACTGTACTCCAGTGTTATACAATTACAGACCCGTCTCCACCAATACTGTACCCCAGTGTGATACAGTGACAGACCCGTCCACACCAATACTGTACCCCAGTGTTATACAGTAATAGACCCGTCCCCACCAGTACTGTACCCCAGTGGTATACAGTGACAGACCCATCCCCACCAGTACTGTACCCCAGTGTTATACAGTGACAGACCCGTCCCCATCAGTACTGTGCTCGTGTCATACAGTGACAGACCCGTCCACACCAATACTGTACCCATGTTATACAGTAACAGATCTGTCCCCACCAGTACTGTACCCCAGTGTTATACACTGACACACCTGTCCCCACCAGTACTTTACCTCAGTGTTATACAGAGACAGACCCGTCCCCACCAGTACTGTACCCCAGTGGTATACAGTGACAGACCCATCCCCACCAGTACAGTACCCCAGTGTTATACAGTGACAGACCCGTCCACACCAATACTGTACCCGTGTTATACAGTAACAGATCTGTCCCCACCAGTACTATACCCCAGTGTTATACAGAGACAGACCCATCTCCATCAGTACTATACACCAGTGTTATACAGTGACAGACCTGTCCCAACCAGTACTGTAACCCAGTGTTATACAGTGATAGACGTGTCCCCACCAGTACTGTATCCCAGTGTTATACAGTGACTGACCTGTCCCCACCAGTACTGTACCCCAGTGTTATACAGTGACAGACCCATCCCCACCAGTACTGTACCCCAGTGGTATACAGTGACAGACCCATCCCCATCAGTACTGTGCTCAAGTGTCATACAGTGACAGACCCGTCCACACCAATACTGTACCCGTGTTATACAGTAACAGATCTGTCCCCACCAGTAATATACCCCAATGTTATACATTGATAGACCTGTCCTCACCAGTACTGTACACCAGTGTTATACAGAGACAGACCCGACCCACCAGTACTGTACCCCAGTGGTATACAGTGACAGACCCATCCCCACCAGTACTGTACCCCAGTGTTATACAGTGACAGACCCGTCCCCATCAGTACTGTACTCAAGTGTCATACAGTGACAGACCTGTCCACACCAATACTGTACCCGTGTTATACAGTAACAGATCTGTCCCCACCAGTACTGTACCCCAGTGTTATACAGAGACAGACCCGTCTCCATCAGTACTATACACCAGTGTTATACAGTGACAGACCTGTCCCAACCAGTACTGTACCCCAGTGTTATACAGTGATAGACGTGTCCCCACCAGTACTGTATCCCAGTGTTATACAGTGACTGACTCGTCCCCATCAGTACTGTGCTCAAGTGTCATACAGTGACAGACCCGTCCACACCAATACTGTACCCATGTTATAGAGTAACAGATCTGTCCCCACCAGTACTGTACCCCAGTGTTATACACTGACACACCTGTCCCCACCAGTACTTTACCCCAGTGTTATACAGTGACAGACCCGTCCCCACCAGTACTGTACCCCAGTGTTATACAGTAACAGAACCGTCCCCACCAGTACTGTAACCTAATGTTATACATTGACAGACCCGTCCCCACTAATACTGTACCCGTGTTATACAGTGACAGACCCGTCCACACCAATACTGTACCCGTGTTATACAGTGACAGACCCGTCCACACCAATACTCTACCCCAGTGTTATTCAGTGACAGACCCGTCCACACCAATACTGTACCCCAGTGTTATACAGTGACAGACACATCCCCACCAGTACTGTACCACAGTGTTATACAGTGACAGACCTGACCCCACCAGTACTGTACTCCAGTGTTATACAGTAATAGACCCGTCCCCACCAGTACTGTACCCCAGTGTTATACAGTGACAGACCCATCCCCACCAGTACTGTACCCCAGTGTTATAAAGTAACAGACCTGACCCCACCAGTACTATACCCCAGTGTTAAACAGTGACAGACCCGTCCCCACCAGTACTGTACCCCAGTGTTATACAGTGACAGACCTGTCCCCACCAATACTGTACCCCAGTGTTATACAGTGACAGACCCGTCCCCACCAGTACTGTACCCCAGTGTTATACAGTAACAGAACCGTCCCCACCAGTACTGTAACCCAATGTTATACATTGACAGACCCGTCCCCACTAATACTGTACCCGTGTTATACAGTGACAGACCCGTCCACACCAATACTGTACCCCAGTGTTATTCAGTGACAGACCCGTCCACACCAATACTGTACCCCAGAGTTATTCAGTGACAGACCTGCCCCCACCAGTACTGTACCCCAGTGTTATACACTGACACACCTGTCCCCACCTGTACTGTACCCCAGTGTTATACAGAGACAGACCCGTCTCCATCAGTACTATACACCAGTGTTATACAGTGACAGACCTGTCCCAACCAGTACTGTAACCCAGTGTTATACAGTGATAGACCTGTCCCCACCAGTACTGTACCCCAGTGTTGTACAGTGATAGACGTGTCCCCACCAGTACTATATCCCAGTGTTAAACAGTGACTGACCTGTCCCCACCAGTACTGTACCCCAGTGTTATACAGTAATAGACCCGTCCCCACCAGTACTGTACCCAGTGTTATACAGTGACAGACACATCCCCACCAGTACTGTACCCCAGTGTTATAAAATAACAGACCTGACCCCACCAGTACTATACCCCAGTGTTATACAGTGACAGACCCGTCCCCATCAGTACTGTACCCCAGTGTTATACAGTGACAGACCTGTCCCCACCAATACTGTACCCCAGTGTTATACAGTGACAGACCCGTCCCCACCAGTACTGTACCCCAGTGTTATACAGTAACAGAACCGTCCCCACCAGTACTGTAACCCAATGTTATACATTGACAGACCCGTCCCCACTAATACTGTACCCGCGTTATACAGTGACAGACCCGTCCACACCAATACTGTACCCCAGTGTTATTCAGTGACAGACCCGTCCACACCAATACTGTACCCCAGTGTTATACAGTGACAGACCCGTCCCCATCAGTACTGTTCCCAAGTGTTATACAGTGACAGACCTGCCCCCACCAGTACTGTACCCCACTGTTATACAGTGACAGACCTGCCCCCACCAGTACTGTACCCCAGTGTTATACAGTAACAGACCCGTCCCCATCAGTACTGTGCTCCAGTGTTATACAGTGACAGACCCGTCTACACCAATACTGTACCCGTCTCGTACAGTAACAGATCTGTCCCCACCAGTACTGTACCCTAGTGTTATACAGTGATAGACCTGTCCCCACCAGCACTGTACCCCAGTGTTATACAGTGACTGACCTGTCCCCATCAGTACTGTACCCCAGTGTTATACAGCAACAGACCCGTCCCCACCAATACTGTACCCCAGTGTTATACAGTGACAGACCCGTCCCCACCAGTACTGTACCCCAGTGTTATACAGTGACAGACCTGTCCCCACCAGTGCTGTACCCCAGTGTTATACAGTGACAGACCCGTCCCCTCCAGTACTGTACCCCAGTGTTATACAGTGACAGACCCGTCCCCATCAGTACTGTACTCCAGTGCTATACAGTGACAGACTCGTCCGCACCAATTCTGTACCCGTGTCGTACAGTAACAGATCTGTCCCCACCAGTACTGTACACCAGTGTTATACACTAACACACCTGTCCCCACCAGTACTGTACCCCAGTGTTATAGAGTGACAGACCCGTCCCCACCAGTACTGTACCCCAGTGTTATAAAGTAACAGACCTGACCCCACCAGTACTATACCCCAGTGTTATACAGTGACAGACCCGTCCCCACCAGTACTGTACCCCAGTGTTATACAGTGACAGACCTGTCCCCACCAATACTGTACCCCAGTGTTATACAGTGACAGACCCGTCCCCACCAGTACTGTACCCCAGTGTTATACAGTAACAGAACCGTCCCCACCAGTACTGTAACCCAATGTTATACATTGACAGACCCGTCCCCACTAATACTGTACCCGCGTTATACAGTGACAGACCCGTCCACACCAATACTGTACCCCAGTGTTATTCAGTGACAGACCCGTCCACACCAATACTGTACCCCAGTGTTATACAGTGACAGACCCGTCCCCATCAGTACTGTTCCCAAGTGTTATACAGTGACAGACCTGCCCCCACCAGTACTGTACCCCACTGTTATACAGTGACAGACCTGCCCCCACCAGTACTGTACCCCAGTGTTATACAGTGACAGACCCGTCCCCATCAGTACTGTGCTCCAGTGTTATACAGTGACAGACCCGTCTACACCAATACTGTACCCGTCTCGTACAGTAACAGATCTGTCCCCACCAGTACTGTACCCTAGTGTTATACAGTGATAGACCTGTCCCCACCAGCACTGTACCCCAGTGTTATACAGTGACTGACCTGTCCCCATCAGTACTGTACCCCAGTGTTATACAGCAACAGACCCGTCCCCACCAATACTGTACCCCAGTGTTATACAGTGACAGACCCGTCCCCACCAGTACTGTACCCCAGTGTTATACAGTGACAGACCTGTCCCCACCAGTGCTGTACCCCAGTGTTATACAGTGACAGACCCGTCCCCTCCAGTACTGTACCCCAGTGTTATACCGTGACAGACCCGTCCCCATCAGTACTGTACTCCAGTGCTATACAGTGACAGACCCGTCCGCACCAATACTGTACCCGTGTCGTATAGTAACAGATCTGTCCCCACCAGTACTGTACCCCAGTGTTATACACTAACACACCTGTCCCCACCAGTTCTGTACCCCAGTGTTATACAGTGACAGACCCGTCCCCACCAGTTCTGTACCCCAGTGTTATACAGTGACAGACCCGTCCCCATCAGTACTATACCCCAGTGTTATACAGTGACAGACCTATCCCCACCAGTACTGTACCCCAGTGTCATACAGTGATAGACCCTGTCTCCACCAGTACTGTACCCCAGTGTTATAGAGTGACAGACCCGTCCCCACCAGTACTGTACCCCAGTGTTATACAGTGACACACCCATCTCCATCAGTACTGTACCCCAGTGTTATACAGTGACAGACCTTTCTCTCCAGTACTGTACCCCAGTGTGATACAGTGACAGACCCGTCCCCACTAGTACTGTACCCCAGTGTTATACAGTGACAGACCCGTCCCCACCAGTTCTGTACCCCAGTGTTATACAGTGACAGACCCGTCCCCATCAGTACTATACCCCAGTGTTATACAGTGACAGACCTATCCCCACCAGTACTGTACCCCAGTGTCATACAGTGATAGACCCTGTCTCCACCAGTACTGTACCCGTGTTATACATCGACAGACCTATCCCCACCAGTACTGTACCCCAGTGTTATACAGTGACAGACCCGTCCCCACCAGTACTGTACCCCAGTGTTATACAGTGACAGACCCGTCCCCACCAGTACTGTACCCCAGTGTTATACACTGACAGACCTGTCCCCACCAGTCCTGTACCCCAGTGTTATACAGTGACAGACCCGTCCCCACCAGTACTGTACCCCAGTGTTATACAGTGACAGATCAGTCCCCACTAGTACTGTACCCCAGTATTATACAGAGGCAGAACTGTCCCCACCAGTAATGTACCCCAGTGTTATACAGTGACAGATCCATCCTCTCCAGTACTATACCCGTGTTATACAGTGACGGATCAGTCCCCACCAGTCCTGTATCCCAGTGCTATACAGTGACAGACCTATACTGTACCCTAGTGGTAAGAACTGACTGTGATATGCACAGGGTAACGCAGAGTGTGCAAAACTGAGTGATACAGATCTGTGAGTCTATCACTGGTTGGGCAGTTTAATGAGGATTATGGCTATTCTCAACCTTCTGGATCTGAATGAAGGAGAAAACATGGTCAGCAAATGCCCAAAGATTGTCATGGTGGACCAGCCATATTTAACAGGACTCAAATCTACAGAACACCTTTAACAATAGCTTCGCCCAGCCCAGGCTTGCGGTCACATCGACCTTGTAAAACCAAGTGCAGACAGATTAAGGGCCCCTCCTCTTTACTGATTGAGGCTCTGGCAACCCACAAGGCTGGAAAAGAACTGCTGTTGTGTGCTTAGTGTGGAATGTAGCCAATATGTACACAGCAAGATCCCACAGTTATCTCTACAACGGAAATCAGGAGTCACTTATCAAGGAGGTGTCTGAGCCAATATCACCTATTCTGTATCATTGCAAGGTCTACATCAGAGAGTGCAAAACCACATAGACTGAGAGAGAGACACACAGCATGAGAGACAGAGATGAAGAGACAGAGATTAAGAGAGAGCGTGAGGGAGATTGACAGAGAGAGAGAGAGAGAGAGAGAGAGTGCGACACACACAGTGAGAGAAACGGTGAGAGAGACAGAGATAATGGTGTGAATTTTACAAGAGGACGTATTTTAAAACACCTCCCTGCTCCCTCCCCAGACTACACCACACTGACTTTATACCCAGCTGTGCTGCAGCGATAAAAACGCTCGGGGTGTAACAAGGTGAGGGTGGGACTTCGGCCCATCACGGACAGGCATTTCCACCTGGAAGAGCTGCCAGCCAATCTAACCAGGTCAGCTGTAGGCGGTCGTGGGGAGGTGGGGGGGGCGGGGGGGGGGGTGGCGGAGGTGGTGGGGCACTTAGGGCAGCTGCCATCTTGGGGGCAGGTCTGCCAATGGCCAGAGGGGAGCCCCCAAGGGAGGTATCCCCCCTTCCTTCCTGCCTTTATCTGTATTTTGAAACTTGCCGGGAAAGCCACCTTCCTTCTGCCTTTCTCCCAGCTCACGTATCACGGTGGAAGAGAAGAAATTAGGTCTTTAAGCGGCCCTTTAATTGGCAACTTAAGGGCCACAATAGGCCTAAGGATGACCTTATGCCTTATCTGCACCCTGTAATATGGGGAACAGGTCAGGGGTGGGTGAGAAGGCAGTGGGTTGGCCATCTATTTTATTTTATATGCCCCCCCCACCACCTTCAAATACACCAGTGGGGGAGGTAAAAACTCCCCGCACAGAAATACAGAAAAAAAGACATGCATACGCCTGTGCACACACACACACACACACACACACACACCTATACACACACACACCTATACACACACACACGCCTGTGCACACACACACACACCTGCACACACACACACACACCCGCACACACACACACACACACACACACCCATACACACACTCACACACACCTGCGCGCGCACACACACACTCGCACACACACACACACCCATACACACATACACCTGCACACACACACACACACACACACGCGCACACACACACACACACACACCCATACACACATACACCTGCGCACACACACACACATACGCACACACACACACCCACGCGCGCACACACACCTGCGCATATACACACATACACACACACCCGCGCGCGCACACACACACACCTGCGCGCGTGCGCACACACATGGACACCCATGCACACATACATACATACACGCACGCACCCATACACACACCCACGCACACACACACACATATACACACACACATCCATACACACACACACCCATACACACACCCGCGCACACACACACATATACACACACCTGCGTGTGCACACACACACACACACATATACACACACACACACCCATACACGCACCTGCGCGCGCGCGCACACACACACACACACACACACACACATATACATACAAACACCCATACACACACCCATATACACACACACACCCATACACACACCCATGCGCGTGCACACACACACATACCCGCGGACACACACACACATCCACGTGCACACACACACATACACACCCACACACACACAGTGAGAGCACGCCCAGAGAGAGAGAAACAGTGACAAATACAAATAGATACAGTGGTAGTGACAGAGTAAAAGAGAGAGGGATGGAGATAGGGAGCGATGCAGAAAGAGAGACACACAGAGTGAGAGAGACACAGAGTGAAAGAGAGACAGAGATAAAGAGAGCGACAGAGGGAATCACACAATGAGAGGAGACACATGAGTGAGCATTTGCAATGAGATTGCAGTGACAGGTGACTTAACCCTGAAGAAGTTTGGAAAGCCAATGGCGTCCATTAGATAACACAAACAAACACCTCGCGATAGACCCAAGGGACTTCTCTGACTTGGATCTTCTGAGTAGCTTGTAGACAACCCTAAACCCTAAATCCTGACCTGCATTCACACAAACCATGAGAGGTGCAGATACCAGTTGCATAAATGTAAAAATAAAGTCTCTCTGGAATGTGAGTGTGGCCACCCAGAACACACCATAGAACGACTGAATGCCTGATTCACAAATACCAAGGATGCATCACTGAGATACATTCCACTCCCGGTGCAATTATCCACCAGAATGTAAAATTACATTTGTTGTTCTTCATGTACATCAGCCAGAAGGAAGAGAGGGTGACAGGTCACATCCTGTACTGACCCTATTCCGGCTCCGCATAACGCAGTTATATAAACAGTTGCTTGTTAGGATCGAACTTGAATCTTGCTCATCAGGACAAATGCAAGATTGTCAAATTTCAAAACAATCACAATTTGTACTACAGTTGAAATGGATGCTGATTGGCTGGCAAGTTGGCTCTGATTGGCTGAGGTGTTACCATGGAGAAAGCAAAGGGGAACTACAGGCTCCCCAAGCTCCCGGGTAATTCAAAAAACGTGCAAGGCTTGAATATATTTGTTTTGTCTGCAGAGAACGGGTCCCTGCATATGAATGTGTCGCTTCTAGCTTCTAGCAAGCATATTACGAGTTTGACTGATTATCTTAAACTGGCTGTTAGTACAGATATTGGTGCACTCAGGATTGTTCATCAAGTGCTGCCCAATCACATCTTACAGTAGATGTTGCTCTATCTCTCTCTCTTTGTCTCTCTTTCTGTCTCTCTGCCTCTCTCAGCTCTTTCTGTTTCTCACGTTTTCTCTCTCTCTATCTCCATCTCTCTTTCTCTCTCTCTCTCTCTCTGTCTCTACCTCTCTCTATCTCTCTCTCTCACTCTCCCTCTGTCTAACAGTAGACCAGGTTACTGAGCCAAGGAGTAAAGGAATCTTGGCATTGCAGGAGACCCCATTAGAGGTCATTTATAAGAACATGTTGGTGTAGAATTTACTTCTGGTCCATTTCCATTAGTAAGGAGAAAAATGGGCTAAAAACTAGGCTAAACTCCTGAAGCACCCAAAACGTTGAACATTACCTTGTATTTAAGGATTGAGCAATTAGTGTCAGGCAGGCTGCACTGCAACCTCCAGCCATGTCAATCCAGCAATATAATTAAACATCATAAACCAGGTCAAACACTCTGCACATCAAAAAGCTTCGAAGGAGGAGGAGGGAGGGACACAATTAACCAGGAAGAGATCTGACTCAAGTTTCCCGCTGAAGTAAATGTCAAACAGAAAGCACCTCCAGCAGAATAGGCCGGAGACTGAAATAGAATAATTAAATTTAGGGAGGGGGTTGTGTAAGCGATTGACAATACTAAGACTGAGAAATGAACAGATACAGCCAAGAGCCACAAAAATGACCATCTTTCTTTCCTACGTGTCAGCTATGGCACAGTGGATAGAGCTCTTGTCTCTGAGTCAAAAGGTCATAGAAGCAATTCCCACTCCAGAGACTTGAGCACATAATCTAGTGCAGCATTGAAGAGAAACCGTCCTTTGGTTATGTTAAGGTGAGGCCCTGTCGTTCCCCTTAGATGAATATAAAAGACCCTAGGGAAATATTTCAAAGAATATCAGGGGAGTGTTCCTCGGTGTCCTGAGCAATATGTACCTCTCAATCAACATCACTAAAATCAAGATAATCGTTTGGTGGGACTAAACCTGAGCATTGCTAAAATAAGAGAGACATGCTGTTGAAGCTTTTCGTCTTGCACTCATCAGGACAGATTCGCAAGGTTAAACAATTCTAAAAGACAACAATTTATACTCCATGAGAAGAATCAGCATTGGCTGGCAAGTGGGTTCTGATTGGTAGATGTGTTGCCATGGAGAATGCACCAGGGAACAGTTAACTGCCAAGCTTTTGCTTAAATTCAAAACCAGGCAGGTCGACTCTGATTGGTCAAGGCATTGCCATGGGGAATAAGCCAGGGATAGGCTGTCCCCCAAGCTTCTGTTTAGTGGCAAAAGCCACACTGCTTGAATAACACGTCCACGCGCTCTGATGTTGGTCGGAGTTTGCTGTGCGCAAATTGGCTGCTGTGTTTCCCAATTTGCAACAGTGGTGTTCAAAATCAAAAAGGGGTTTGGACAGAGTCGATGAGGAAAACTGTGCTCATCGGTGGAAGGATCAAGGACCAGAGGGCACAGATTTAAGGCGATTGGCAAAAGAAGCAATGGAGACACGAGGAAAACGTTTTGACGCAGCAAGCGGTTACGATCTGGAACGCGCTGCCTGAGAGTGTGGTGGGTGGGGGCAGGGCCAAATGAGGCTTTCAAGAGGGAATTGGATTATTATCTGAAAAGGAAGAACGTGCAGGATTACGGGAAGTGCCGCGGGGTGAACGGCTCATTCGGAGCGCCAGCACGGACACAATGGGCCGAATGGCCTCTTTCCTTGATGCAACAATTCTGTAATTTGTCATACACTTCAAGAGTACTTCATTCACTCTCAAAGCATTCTGGGATATCCTGAAGTCGTGAAAGGTTTTTACAGAAATGCAAGGTTTTCTCTTTACTTCGTCAATAACATTTGTGACTGCCCACAAGAACCGTTATTTACCACAGCAGAAAGCATTGCATTTATATAGCGCCTTCAAAGACCACCGGATGTCCCAAAGCGCTTTGCGGCCAACGAAGTGCTTCCTGAAGATGCTCGTCGACATGCTGTGTATTTCTGCAGCGACTTCCATTTTAATTTTCTTTTTAGCCTCCTATGCCACAATCTCTAACAAGAACTGATTTAAGCCTGGCCAATGCCATTTGTGACACCGCTAACATTTCATTCTGTCACGTGACATTCGTCGGATCTTTCAACACAGCCTTCAGCCGGTGTTAAATAACTGGGTGAATGCCCTCATTGAAATCCCATTAACACCCAACATTGCTGAACGCATTATGCAGCCACGAGCACTCTTGTGTTTGCCACTAAAAGAGCTCACTTAAGCTTTCAGTTTTTTTCTTTAAAATACATGTTTCTGCACAATAAGTTTTTGTGTCTCAGGCGGACTACCTGATTGCTGGTTCAAATCTGAACTTTCTAATCGGTGCGGTGCGAGCTGGGGTTGTTTTATACAGTAGAAACACTTGACCAATCAGAGTCAATCTGATTTAAATGTTGCAATGAAATGTGTGATAGGGCAAATGTTGCTACTGTCAAAAGCAGCCAATCGCTCAACTGTTCTCCTTTCTGATTGGTTGCTCTTCACCAGGAAACAATCAGATGCCAAGAAAATAAAAGTCAGGTCTCAGATTGCCTTTAACCCAGCGATAACCAGAAACAGGAGAGGCTCGGACTCTTTTATCCCTTGAAAAGAGAAGGCTGAGGGGTGAACTGATATAAAGGCTTTAAAATACTGAAAGGGTTTGATAGGGTAGATGTACGGGAGTCTAAAACTCGGGGCCATACCAAAAACATAGTCACTAATAAATGCAACAGGAGGATCTATTCAGGAGAATTTTTCTTTCACACCTTTAAAGAGTATGGTGAGAATGTGTTGAGAACCATCACAAAGAACAGTTCAGATAAATAGTGTAGATGCATTTAAGGGAAAATTGGATAAACGCACCATGGGGGTGGCAGGGTGGGGGGTAGGAATAGAAAGATAAGGTGATACAATGAGATGAAGAGAGGTGGGAGGAAGGGTGAGAGTAGGCTCATGGAGCAGAACCACCATGTCATGAAGATGCTCTTTATGCCAAATATTGATTTTTAATCCACTGGCCAAAAACCTGAATTCAACTTTTAAAACCAGACTTTTTAAAAACATAGAGACTAAAGTGACTTGAACTCACAGCCCAAGATGGCTAACCCCAATTTGCATTACTATATGTTCCACATTGCAATTCATTGGAGTGGAGTCAGTCTGTCTGCAAAACCCAGTAAAGACAATGACTTAAGGAAGTGTGAAGGACTCACATCTCCTGTCTCATTAGCAAGGCATCTATCGCAATCACCTAAGGTATTCAACTGTTGGAGACAAGCCATCGCTTATACAATAAGACCCTGACCAGGTTAGTTTCCAGGCGTGATCACGGTCAGCAAACAGGGTTCGAAGCTTATCAGGTGGGATGGAGAAAAAGAGGAGACAGGAGGGAACCCACTTACATCTTCTCCCTAAGCTTCTAGACAAGAGCTAATTAAGTCACCTTTGAATACGTGGACAATGTATTTTGGCTGAATCTCACTGACTGTTGGAGAAGGGCGGTCACATGATAAGCCAACCCTTCATACGTTTTAAGCATGTGTTTTCTCAGCTGCTTAGAGAGAAGATCTCAATGGGGTCCCTCCTGCCCCCTTTTCTCTCTAACCAGCTGGTGAGCTTTGACCCCTGTTTGTTGAATGTGATCATCCAGGGTCACCCTGCTGCAGACAGGGATTTCTTTAAAGAATCCAACCCACCACTACCGTCTACCGAAGATCAACCGGATCAGTCGTCTACATCGAAATCATCGAATTCAGCCTGAAGCCAGTTGAGTCTTCACCAAGCTACAGACGGTACAATCTTTTTACTTTTTTTATGGACCCTAACTCGGCCAACCTATCCTTTCTAACTCTGTAGAGTGTGTGTGTGTGTGTGTGTGTGTGTGTGTGTGTGTGTGTGTGTCTTTGTCTGTGTGTGGCTGTGTGTGTGTGTGTGTGTGTCTCTGTCTGTGTGTGTGTGTGTCTTTGTCTGTGTGTGTGTGTGTGTGTGTGTGTGTGTGTGTGTGTGTGTGTGTCTGTGTGTGTGTGTCTGTGTGTGTGTCTGTGTGTGTGTGTCTGTGTGTGTGTGTACGTTTATGTGAATGTCAGTGCGTATTTTAATATTTTACATGGATCGGTTTAAGTATAATAAAAGCTAATCTCTTTCTTTGTTAAACTTGGGAAACCCTTACCAATTGGTCCTTTTACAATCAGAGTGCATACACAGTTAAGCACCCACTGAATTGGCAAATATATCCATTTCAAATAAAGAAAACCTGTTATGGTCAAACAAGGAGAGGGCAAAGAGGAGAGCAAGAGGACCCCTCTTCAGCTGGTCGTAACAACTGCTATAGACCACTTGTGCAAGTGACATCTTATTTAATACTGTGTAGCATTCGGAAAACCAGAGTATTTTAGAATCGGAGTTGGTAATGGTAATGTAAGATCATTTATGAGACACAGGATCAAGAAGTGATCACCATGGCCTTGTATTTATAAATTATTTAGATAATGTACAGGATGTGGAGTTGATTGCATCCCCACTCAGACAGCGACCACAGAATATACAAGTTCAGCCTAGCTTGGCAGTCAAAATAGATAAAACCAAGAGCCAGATACAGATAACTTTAAAAAGGACCAACTTCAAATTTAAACATAGCAAACAATTGAAGCTAACATAGTGGAAGAGATTTTTTTTCTCAACATGTAAGCTGAGCATAAGTAGAACACCTTTAAAAGTATAATAGTAAGCACACAGATGAAGTGCACACTGTAAAGCCAAAAATGCACAGGCCAAACAAATGCAACCTCAAATGAATAAGTTAAAAATGCTGTAAAGAGGACATGACAAATCCCATTGAGAGACTGAAAGCAACATACAAAATCACAGAAACAACCCAGAGAGGTAAAAGCCAATGCAGAGCAGAAATTAACAAATCCAACAGGATGTCAAACCACAAGAGGACACAGGTCAGAGGTGCAATTCCCAGGCAGAGTATTACAGTGAGCTATATTTATAGCAAAGGAACTGGCCATTCAGCCCAAATGGTCCATGCCAGTGTTCATGCTCCATATATAGCCTCCATCTACTAAGCTTCATCTAACGTCATCACCATATCCTTCTTTTCCTTTCTCCCTCATGTGTTTATCCAGCCTCTCCTTAAATGCATGTGTACGATTCACTTCAACTACTTCCTGTGACAGCAAGTTCCACATTCCCACAACTCCCAGTTTAGAGGTTTCTCTCTGAAAACCCTATTGGATTTATTATTGAACACCTTATATTTGTGGCCTGAGCTCTAAACTCACCCACAAGTGGAAGCATTTTCTCCATGTCTACTCTACTGTTCCTTTTTGAATTTTAAAGACCTCTTTCAGGTCACTGCTCAGCCTTCACCTCTCTCAAGAGAACAGCCCTGAGATAAAGGCAAAGGAGCCCAAATTGCTGCAGTCATTTAGGGAATAACTCGATGCCTTCAGGTGGCCCAGTGTGGGCCAAGTGCTCCATGTCACCAATGGTTGTCCCATGACTTTTGTAAGTTACAAACTCATCTCGTGATGACTGATCCCCTCTCCCCTCCCTCCCATCCTGTTCACATTTGCATTGCATCAGGTCAGGCCTCCCTCTTTATCGATTTTACATCGTTGTTCTTCACACTGCCCGTAGGTTAGATTTCAACTTAATTCCTGGGATTCCTGATTTGGGATTCTTTCCTTTGTTCACCCAACCCCCACCCACCCACCCCACCATGAGGCCCGAAGAAAATGCGAGCATGTCAAATCCTGTTCCACCCCGAAATGGACTCTTCCAGCAGGGATCAGGGGGTTGGGACCTTGCACCCTCTCTGCTCTGCATCTTACTGGGCAGGAACATTAACACTCTGAAATCTCGGGGCAATCGGTTTATTACGAAGGAAGTGTCCTTTTTTTTAAATCCAGGGAGGCAGTTCATTTAGTTTTACGAGGCTGCAAATTTATTGGTTTTTGGAGGTTCTGTAATGATGAACGCTTGTTTAATGTTGGTTGTTCCTGAACTCCGCAAGATCAAACAGCAGTTGAAAACTGGTTGCACCATCTCTACATTGCTTTTAAATCTGTCACCAGGTTCGAATGAGTTTCTGTGTTTTGAGAGTCTCTCAGGGATGATGTCAGACACCTTGTAGAGGAGCTCATGCTAAACTGGCATCACTCCAGGTTTCTAGCTAATCATCCTATCAACAGCGAATCACCGTTCCACAACAAATAATCCATGCAATGACAATGAATCACATTTCTACAGGGATTTTAATATATAGAAAAGTCCCAAGCTACAAATATTTCAATGCCTAGCTTCAATGGAGATGCTGGGAGCAGTGGCGACCAAAATATTGGTGAAAGAGGTGACTTTTGAGGAGGGCATTCAAGGAGAGTTGTGAACGGGTTTAGAGGGAGGAATCAAAGCAGGGGCCTTGGCCCAAATTTGACTCTTCCAATTTGCCTACGCTCTCCTGGCTGCCTCTCCACTTACATCATCCATAAATTTGACCTCAACTAACACCCTGTATGTATCCCAGCTCACACCAAGTCCCATTTGCCCATCTTCCCTGTGCTCTCTAACCTACATTGGCTCCAGGTCCAGCAACTTCATTTAAAATCCTTATCCTGTGTTTAAATCCCTCTCTGACCTCACCCTAGTCTACCTCTGTAATGTTCTACATTGCCCAGCCACACAACCCACCAGATTTTCTTTACCTCTCTTAAACTTCAGTGCCATTGTTTGTCAAAAAATATATATTCTTATCCTGAATTTGGCAACATCCTCAAATTATGCCAGTGGAAGTATATAGGAAGAAAATGGGTAGGTGGGATTGAGGAATATGGGGAGAAAGTGGGATTGAGGGATATGGGGAGAAAGTGGGTAGGTGGGACTGAGAGTTACGGGGAGAAGGTCAGACTGAAGGGTATGGGGAGAATGTGGGACTGAGGTATATGGGGAGGAGGTGAGTAGGTGGGATTGAGGGATGTGGGGAGAAGGTGGGTAGGTGGGATTGAGGGATATGGGGAGAAGGTGGGTAGCTGGGATTGAGGGATATGGGGAGAAGGTGAGTAGGTGGGATTGAGGGATATAGTGGGTAGGTGGGATTGAGGGATATAGTGGGTAGGTGGGACTGAGGTATATGGGGAGAAGGTGGGTAGGTGGGATTGAGGGATATGGGGAGAAGGTGAGTAGGTGGGATTGAGGGATATAGTGGGTAGGTGGGATTGAGGGATATGGGGAGAAGGTAAATAGGTGGGATTGAGGAATATAGCGGGTAGGTGGGATTGAGGGATAAGAGGGTGTTAATGGGTAGTTGGAATCAATCAGGGCAGTACTCTTGTCCTTATAAAAATCAGGACCTCCTTTGTGTGTTGGTGGAATGTGTGACGATCTTGTGTGACAGCCTATGATGGAGGAGACTGCAAAGGGCAGGATAGTTAATGCACAAATGCTGGTAAACTGTGTCTGTGATCTGTGTCTGAGATAACTGTATTGGTTACAAATCTGTTCATTTCGATTGACTGTTAATGAGCTACTGTGGTGAGACATTTAAGGATCCATGTTAAACAATGACTGTAAGGTGGAGATTAAGCTGGTGTAGGAATTAGCAGTGTTTCCAACACACTACTTCAGCGCAATTAATGATATTTTCCACACATGTTCACTTATCACCTCCCTGAGTTTACTGATGTATTTTGCCTCAGCTGAAAGAATTGGTACATTTGTGGCCATCAACTGTTTCTCTACACTGAAACTGACCCCAGATTTCCCCTATTCAGTGCTCCCATCTCAGTGGGTAGCACTCCTTGGTCTTGAGGGAAGAGCAGACAGACATCGAGAGAGCAGTCAGACATCGAGAGAGCAGACAGACATCGAGAGACCAGACAGACATCGAGAGAGCAGACCGACATCGAGAGAGCAGACAGACATCGAGAGGGCAGACAGACATTGAGAGGGCAGTCAGACTTCGAGAGAGCAGACTGACATCGAGAGAGCAGACAGACATCGAGAGAGCAGTCAGACATTGAGAGAGCAGTCAGACAATGAGAGAGCAGTCAGACATTAAGAGATCAGACAGATATTGAGAGAGCAATCAGACATCGAGAGACCAGACAGGCAGTGAGAGAGCAGTCAGACAGTGAGAGAGCAGTCAGATATTGAGAGAGCAGTCAGACATTGAGAGAGCAGTCAGACATTAAGAGATCAGACAGACATTGAGAGAGCAGTCAGACATCGAGAGAGCAGACAGACATCGAGAGAGCAGACAGACATCGAGAGGGCAGACAGACATTGAGAGGGCAGTCAGACTTCGAGAGAGCAGACCGACATCGAGAGAGCAGACAGACATCGAGAGAGCAGTCAGACATCGAGAGAGCAGACAGACATCGAGAGAGCAGTCAGGCATCGAGAGAACAGACAGACATCGAGAGACCAGACAGACATCGAGAGAGCAGTCAGGCATCGAGAGAACAAACATTGAGAGGGCAGACAGACATCAAGAGGGCAGACAGACATCGAGAGAGCAGTCAGACGTCGAGAGAGCAGTCAGACAGCGAGAGAGCTGACAGACTTTGAGATAGCAGACAGACTTTGAGATAACAGACAGACATCGAGAGGGCAGACAGACATCGAGAGAGCAGACAGACAATGGGCTTTTGTCCAGTCCACTCCATCTTGGAACCATCATTATTGTAAAAATACTCAGTGAAAAGTAAAGCTGATGAAGCAAAACTCCAGAGTATTCAATCCTCCCATCTCCCCTACTCAGATTCTACAGCCTTGTTCCCTACACTGATGCCCACAACAAAAATTTGCATTTATGAGGCACTCAAGGAAATAGTGGGACAGGTTCAGTCAATGTGAAGTGTCTGCAAGGAGTAAAGCGAGGTAGAGAGGTGGAGGCTTAGGGAGGGAAATCCTGGACTTCAGCATGAGGCAATTGAGGACTTCAGCATGAGGCAATTGAGGACTTCAGCATGAGGCAATTGAGGACACAACCACTGCTGGTGGAGCGATTAAATTTGGGAATGCTCAAGGGACCAGAATCGGAGGAGTGATCTCAGTAATTTCTCAGGCTGGAGGAGGCTATAGAGATAGGGATTGGGCTAGACCATGGAGGCATGTGAAATCAGTATGAGAATTTTAAAATTAAGGCATTGCCAGACTAGGTAACGGCACAGTTCACCATGTTGGGAAGGGAGGAGCGGTGAATGGTGAAGAGGACATGGTGTGAGTTAATACATCAGCTTCAGAGTTTACAGCCAAACAACCTTACAGGCTTGTGTCCCATGAAGCATTTAATCATCTGGGTCCATGGCCCTTGTAAATTTGAAACCAGGAATTTATCCCGATCCTTTCTGAAGCTTTGTTGTCTCAGCCTCAGCCCAGATGGATTTCTGACGTTAACCTCCCTGAGTTGGATTTATTGTGAAGTCCAGTCTTATCTTGTCAGTGAGTGGGGGCTGGGAACTCCAAATACAGACGAGCCTTGGGAGAAGGAACAAGGTGAGGGGACAGGGAGAGGGGGACAGGGAGAGGGGGACAGGGAGAAGGGACAGAGAGAGGTCTCAGTTAACAAGAAAGAGGAGCAGAGAAAGAGGCTCCAAGCAGAAAAAGGGCTGCAGTTGGTAGACCTGGGTTCATGAGAAGTCCTGATGAGCAAAGAGGGCAGCAGAAGGTTGGTGATTCCATGTTGTGAACAGTTGGGGTGAAAGTAACACACTTTGGAGCAGTAGCATTCTGCTTGGCATGGCTGGAGAGCTACAGTTGTGCCTGTGAGTTGGTGCTAGAGTAACAGACTCGGGAATCCAGGGGAACGGAGTCTCGGGAAACCCTGTGAGGTGGGCAGTCACTGAGGCTGTCCAAGAGTTTGGGAGAGCATCCCAAGGCAACATCTTCTAAGGTGAAGACTGGAATCCCTCATGTGGGTGAGTTTCAGTGAGGTTGTTTGACTCACAGTGTTTACTGATGTCTGGGTGGGTTGCTGAGAAATCGGTGGAATCTGCCTTGGTTGCATTTGCCATTTATTGTGCAGTGTGGCATGTTTGACCACAGTTTGTCCATTAATTCATATGTACCTCATATTAATCCTGAACATTAGAGTGTCAGCTAGATATTGTACTTGTTTTTATCTCTCTGACCTGGTAAGTAAAGTTTATTTTTGTTTGTTCAAAACCTGTGGAATTGTGTGTCTTTGTTCACTGAGCAAGTATCTTGAATCTCAAACTTTGTCTAGTTTAAACAAAAAGTTACTGGTCCCTAACTGGATCTTACCAAACATTTGGAGATCTGGTCCAGGATCATAACAGATTGCTAATTCAATACAGAGCCACGCATAATACACTGGCTTAAAGATGTCCCAAGATATTTTGCTTTGAGAGTCTGCAGTTAGCAGTGAGGAAAATTCCATCTGCCTGTGCCAAGCTTGACCCAGGACGTCATGGCACACCAGTTCTCGGAACTGGAGGAGGCCATTCAGCCCCTCAAACTAGTTCCATCATTCAATTAGGTCATGGCTGATGTGTATCTTAACTCCATCTACCTGCCGTGGCTCCCTATACAATCTCAAGTTTTGAAATTTTCTATTGATCCTCAGCTACAACAGCTTTTTGGAGAAGAGAGTTCTGGATTTCTATAACCCTTTGTGTGAAGTAGTGCTCCCTGACATCAGCCAGGAACAATCTAGCTCTAATTTCAAGGTTCTGCTCCCTCCTTCTGGATTCTTATATTAAACTAACCTCAGTTAGATCGGTCCGATTGAATCTTAGCAGAGTTAAACTTTTGTGCTGTCCCTCACCAGGGCTAAGCCAGGCTGCTACTCTCCAGGATATATGGGAGTGAATCAATAGACTAACTCCAAAAATGGCATAGCGCGTGGGTGGGTAAGGCACTGCCTGGTGTAGTGTGGTCCATATAGATCAGTATGGCCCCAGCCTTCACATGTATGTTGAGTTCACTGATTCCAGCTAAGATGGTATTTGGGATTCAACAGTTGACCTCAGTTCCTGGTTAGGGAGTGAGGAGAAAAATAATCAGCCAGGGTTTCTGTTATTGATCTAAACTTAACGGACCGTGCTGGATTGGGTGCCTGTGTAGACAGGATCAAATCCAGCCTCAGTTAGACAGCTCGCCAGCCTTCACATATGAGGGTCGCCAAAGAGTCCAGTGGCCTCCTTCTGTGCTGTAATGATTTTGTGACTCTGTGCCTACCAGGGGGAGCCTGGCATCTGTGGAAAAAAGCCCAGGGAGAGTCAGGATCTCGAGAAGTGTGATCTAAGGCTGCCGCTGCACATAAGAATGAGAATATGTGTGAAAACACTGCAAATCCTGCAGTCAGTCATCTCATTGCTGTAAACCTTACACAGGCAGTCATGGTGATAGTATCGCCTGAACACTGAGACTGCTGGGATCCTGTTACAGATTAGAAAGAAACACAAGCATTGTGTTGCAAGTTCCACCTGCACGTTCCCCTCCAGGTCCACACACCATCCTGACTTGGAACCATATTCCATCGTTACAGCCAGAACAAAATCCTAGAACCTCCTCCCTAACAGCACTGTGGGTGCACCTACACCACATGGACTGCAAGTGGTTCGAGAGGTGGGTTGCCACCACCTTCTCAAGGGCAATTAGGAGTGGACAATAAATGCTGCTCCGGCCACTGGTGCCCTCAACCTGTGAAAGAGTAATTTTTTAAAAAGCACAATAGACTTAAATTCCTTACAGGTATGTTAAAACTAGAGCAAATATGTGAAATCCTGTTGAATTGTCCCTTTATCCGGATTGCAATTTTTAAAAAAAAAAAATTGTTTCAGAAGCCAAGCTACCTGGATCAATGTCAAAACTCAGTTTCCAACACTGAGCTCAAAGCCAGTTCCAAATTACCCTGATCCATGTTTTGCTGCAATTTTAAAAAGTGTCCAAATCATTGCTTGCCAATTCCGATAAACCTCTGCCAAATGTTGTTCCATTCTTTACTAACTAGTGTGCTTATTAAGCTGCCCTGTATGATATCAATGGGCTAACATGCGGAATTATCAGCACATACTGTACACCGGATTTGGATCCACACTAGCCGTCAATGTGAAATCGTTAAAAGTTCAATATTACATAATTCTGTCTGGTTTCAACCTGGTCTTTCACTGGACAGAGAGAGAGAATTAACATTCCACATCGATGACCTTGCATTAGAACTGGTGATAGGTCATTGCCCTGCAATGCTAACTCTGCTTCTTTCCATACAGCTGCCTGCCCTGCTGAGTAGTTCCAGCTTTTTCTATTGATTCTTCAGATTTCATGGCTACAGTATTTTGCTTTTGTGATGAGTTTCCATTGGTCTCTTTCTTGGCCTTCTGTCAGAGCGGTAGCACTTTTGCCCCTGAGTCAGTGACCGGGGCTCCAACCCCCATTCCTGGAACTTGAGTCCATAATCCAGGCTAACACTCCCAGTGCCAGGCGGAGGGGGTGTTGCACTGTCAGAGATGGGGCATTAAACCTGCCCTCTGAGATGGATGAAACAAATCCCATGGCTATTATTCAAAGTGGAATAGGGCCATTCTCTCCGGTGGCCCAGCCTTACTTAACTAACCTAAGTAAAACACAAAGACCCTAGTTATTTATCCCAGTGTTTGGGATCTTGCTGTGGGTAAATTTGATGCATTTCCTTCATTGATTACCCTTCAAAAATACTTTGTCAGGTCGTGAAAAGCACTGTGTAATCAGGGCCACCCATCCTAAGCAAGATTGACAAAGTTGAGCCAATTAATGTTGACCATTTAAAATGTAAAATTTTGAAAGTTTAACATATGAGTTATCCTTTGACAGATTGTGGTAGAATTCATCTGCGTCTGTTTCCGGCTGGGCTGTGTCTTTGAGCAGTCACTGTTGGCTGATATACAATTACAATTAGGCATGAACGTGGATTATTAAAATTAAAAAAAGCATAGCATTCCTTTTTTTTCTTAGCTTGAGGTGAGGGGTGTAATAGCCCTGGCTGACCTCCCCAACCTCAGAAAAATGACCATTCTAAATGGGAGAGTATGGACAGCATATATCAACCAAGTATTTGAGTTTCCAAGGGCCATTGGAATAAAGCATGACTGTAAACACACATCAGCGCACACCACTTAAGGATAACCACGTGCAAAAACACACTGTGAGGTGAGAGTGACTGCCCTTGACATCAAGACAGCATTTGACTCAGTATGGTATCACGTAGCCCTGGCAAAACTGGAGTCTGCGAATCCAGGAGAAAACTCACCACTGGTTGGAATCACAGCGAGTGCAAGAAGTCATCTCAGGATATCGCTACAGGAGTTCCTCAGGGTTGTGTCCTAAGACCAACCATTTTCAGCTGCTTTATCGGTGATCTTCCTTCCATCACAAGGTCAGAGGTGGGGATGTTCGCTGATGATTGCACAATGTTCAGCACCATTTGCAACTCCTCAGATAAGTGGCAAGTAACATTCACACCACACAACTGCTGGACAATGACCACCTCCATGGAGAAAGAGTCTAACCATCTTCCCTTGACATTCAATGGCATTACCATCACTGAATCCTTACTATCAATGTCCTGAGAGTCATTACTAATCAGAAACTGAGCTGGACTAGCCACATAAATACTGTGGCTACAAGAGCAGATTAGAGGCTCGGAATTGTGTGGTGAGTAACTCACATCCTGACTTTCCAA